>NW_004797997.1:267642-272191 GCF_000002075.1 Aplysia californica | reverse complement strand
AGGGAGTTGGATGGAATTGCTAGCAAGCCACTTGATGAGAACAGATTCGCTGTACAGGAGTTTTCAGAGTTGAGAGATTTGAGACATAATGTGTTTGCTGCTCTCTGTGCAGGTGAGCTGTGTTTTAGAATGTATAAATTACGTATTTCAGACGTATTTCTTTTGAATTTTTTAATCGCGAGATAAAACAGATGCTTTGAAGAATTCTACAGATATCATTCTTAAAATCTTTTGCTTTCTTTCTTTAATGTTTAATGATTTTAACTGGAGCTTGATTACATGTTTAAGGTATTGTTTTAAAGAATGTAAGTTTACTTAATGTAAGTGTTCATTGGTCACTAGTACTAGATCTAGAATAGATGATTGTCAGTGATAAATAATGTGGTGAAGTTAACTTTTACTGCCATCGCTCTCAATTGGCCTCTCAATCATGCCAAGGTTTAAAAACAAAAACATGTCCCTTTAATAATGTTTGTTTCTCTTTTCCTTTTTCTTTTTTTCACCATGCAGTTTCCACACCAGCACCTACCAAAGTCAGTAAGTATTTATCTAAATATCTTACCCTGCTGATTTTTCCAATTATTGGGGGGATTTCCTTAGCAGCACATTCATTGCTTTTTTGCTTGAATTTAGTTGTTATATCTTATTCAAAACACCATACTAACAGAGACAGTTTTCACTGCTAAAGCTGCGTAATTCACCATCATGCACAAGCTTAGAAAGCCACCAGAATAACATACGGCATGACCCACATTTTTCTTTTCGCTGTATACTACCCCTAGGTGCAGTATGCACAACGATATTGCACACGTATTAACTTGGAATTTCAGAAAAGTACAGTCAGGGTTTCGGACTTACTGCGCGGTCCACCATTTTCTAACATCACATCAATAATGTATGAATACCATGCTGATAAAATAAGGCTACGATAGTAGAACTGCACATTAACATGTGTACGACTTTTGCTCACAAGCTTTAAATGAGACTAGAACTAATAATTTTCATAACGAGGATAATCGTTGCTTTGCCCTTTTAATTTCCATTTACTCATCTGTTTTTCTGCTTCGTCAAACTGAAGAACAAAACTCGAGGGTCCACGGATTGTTACTTTCAGTTTATCCTGAGGAAATCTGAAGGGGATATGTAAATGCTATCTATCCAATCTTACAGGTTGTGCTGGATCCAAGATTGACTTAGTGTTTGTTCTGGACGCTTCCACCAGTGTGACTGAGCCCAACTTTGAATTAATGAAAGACTTTGTAAAAGATTTCCTGTATGAAGCTGACATTGATGGCGGTAGTGTGAGAGTAGGTGTGATCATATACAGTACAGAAGATCATGTTGAGTTCCAGATGAATTCGTTCAGAACAAAGGCAGATGTTTACAATGCAGTAGATAATATCCCATACCGCTATGGCAGCACCAACACTGCAGATGCCCTTCAAACCATGAGATCTGTAATGTTTACAAGAGCCAATGGAGACCGTCCCAATGTAGACAACATTGCCATTGTGGTAACAGACGGTGTGTCAAACATTAATGCTAGAAGAACCATTCCTGAAGCAGAACAAGCTCGTGCAGACAACATCCACATCTATGCCATTGGTATTGGCCTGACAGACACACGAGAGTTGGATGGAATTGCTAGCAGACCAGTCGATGAGAACAGATTTGCTGTACAGGATTTCTCAGAGCTCAGAGATCTGAGACACAATGTTTTTGCTGCCCTCTGTGGAGGTGAAATATAATAGGGTTTTCGATTAACTTGCTCGAGTGTCGTTTATGGCATGCTTGTCTCTCGAATATCGTATATGCGGCACGTCAAATTTATCGCACACTAATGTAAAAGTTATATTTGAATGCTTTAAAGACAGTCTGTGTATTATCCTTTATATAATTCTACCTACTATTTATTTGGCATGGTTTTCTGGATAACATTTTAGAATGAGCTTGTTTTTGTTTGTTGCTTTTTTTGTTTTTTTTACTTTATAAAAATATGTCAAAGCGTACCATTTCTCTAACAACCTCATTCTGTTGGAGTGGCTGCTGCAAACTGAATATTCAGACCCGGGTGGTGTTGTTATTTTCACGGATGTCTTCCCTGATTCTACTGTCATGTAAAAATATATTATATGTTGTTTTACCCCTTATGCTGACATACTGTGACGGATATTATGCATGCAAGAAAATGTATTCAAATGGTTTACCTGCTTGATGTGAGTGGTACCTTGTAATGGACACAGACATGTATGCACTGTATTAATCATCCAAAGTTTCTCAAATACTATTTTCCAATGGCTTGGTCGTGTTACGTGGCATGCCTGTGGATGTGTCGATTCATTTTTTATACCATATAGTAGGAACGAACAGTGAGTATTTATTCATGTCTTAGGATCATGTTTAAAATTTTTATACCACATTACTTTTACCCATAACATTTCCAAAATTATTTCCATTACGTGTGACATCTACGGCTTATGAATAATCCAATTAATAAAAGAAACCATTGTAGATTCTATTCCTTAAATTTAAGTCAAAATAAACTGAAATAAGACCTTTAAAGCAGTTTGAATGTTTGACAGGTACACTATCAAAATATGTATATGATTGTCAATAATACATTTTATTGTTCTTTGAGAACCTTTTTGACTAAAAATAGATAGACGAAGATGGTAAAGGTAGAGTCGAGAAAAAAGAAAGGTCTGACATTTTCCATTCTGTTTCCAGTTACGACACCAGCACCAACTACTCGTCCACCACCACCACCAACTAAAGTCAGTAAGTAAAACATAATGATATATTATTTACAAATGAGATTGATGTGAAAGAAAAAGGTTTCTTTGTTTTTTGTGTTTTCAGTATATATATATATATATATATATATATATATATATATATATATATATATATATATATATATAAGCAGGCTCTATGCGCTTTACACTATATTATTACCCCAGCAGACCATAGAACACTCCGAAACATTCTCAGCTTCCTGGGAAGCTTACAGTGCAAGCAGCTGATTAAGCGCTCAAACACTAACAAACTGACAAGATCTTTCGCTGTCTATAGCCGGGTACCCATTCCCACCTGGGTGAAGTGAGAAAAACTCGTGTAAAGTGCCTTTCCCAAGGACACAACGTCGGGTGATCTGACGGGATTCGAACCCACAACCTTACAGTTGCGAGTCCGAGAGCCTAACCACTAGGCCACCGACGACATATAACATATATATATTATGTGTGGGGGGGGGGGGGTTGGGGGGGGACAAAAATGGGTTACATTCTTACTCTTGCTGGAGAACTTCTAATCTGGAGTCCTAAAGATTTTCGAGGAGCAACCCTTATTACAGTAGCATAGGCCCTGTAGAAATTCTTGAGGGCTGAGAAAGTTGGATGAATAATTTCAGTTTTCGTAAGTTGGGTAGGAAGATGCATTGTATGTTTGAGTGTGTGTGTGTGTGTGTGTGTGTGTGTGTGTGTGTGTGTGTGTGTGTGTGCGTGTGTGCGTGTGTGAGTGTGTGTTTGTGTCTGTGTGACTGTGTGTGTGTGTGTGTGTGCGTGTGTGTGTGTGTGTTTGTGTGTGTGTTTGTGTATGTACATTCAGTAATTTCTGTTTTACAATTTCGTTATCGTGAGGCAAACAACCAGGTTCTTTTAAGGACTAGTCCCTTTTACAGATTTCGAGCCTCATAACCCCGGACATACCTGCTCACTTACTTTGTTTACCTCCCGGGGCAGTGCCACTGACTGTAGTGTCTTTAGGCCATTCCCAAAGGGGAGGGGGGGGGCATTTCTCGTTCAAGAATAGTAGAATTGTAAATGGGCTGACTCATGTCAGGCTAATAACTGTGCCTGGTCTACAACAGGGAACTGCTGCTTTTTATTTCCTGAACCTTACTATTGTCCTTTTCCTCTACTTCTTTTGTATGTTTGTCACTCTCTTGTGACCTGCTATTTCAGGGGTGCCTTGATAGTCAAAGCAGACCTTGTGCTGTTGAAGTTAGAGAGGTGAGCAGTCGAAGTCTGATTCCCTGTAAAGACTTCTCTGTTGACACCAACCCCTTTGCGCTCATATGACCTTATGCAGTTGCCAGCGCCGTAAAACCCTCTGCTATGAAGAAAAAATTACTTTGTTTATTCTATGATGGAATACTAAATTGATGTGATACTGCCACATAAGATAACAAAAGCGTGTTTGTTTTTCTTAATAGAAATGAAATGTATATAGGTTTCCCTAAGTTATAGTAGACGTTATTTCGAGTGGAAGTGAGGACAAGAAGCTTCAAATGATGTTTTTACGTCAAAAACTCTTTTCGGTATAATTTTCTAGCGTACTGAAAGGCCTGACGTTGGCTATTTGGTAAGGGCATACAAAAAAGAATGTCCTCTATTATTGTTCTATCTTTGCAGGTTGTGCCGGAGCCAAGATTGACTTGGTGTTTGTCCTGGACGCTTCCACCAGTGTGACTGAGCCCAACTTTGAACTGATGAAAGATTTTGTAAAGGATTTCCTGTATGAAGCTGACATTGATGGCGGTAATGCTAGA
>NW_004797997.1:260092-267542 GCF_000002075.1 Aplysia californica | reverse complement strand
TCAAGTTAGCCTCTTTATGAGGAGGCAAAAAAGTACTTTGAATATTTTCATAGAAATTAGCTTTTAAACATTAACGATACCGTACACATGGCCTTGATTATGAATTGAGCTAACTTTCATTTCAAAGCACTCAAAAGAGTGCTCAGTAATTATTATTTCTTGATCTTTTCATTCCCTTGCTAGATCTCAAGGTAGTCTACTGCTAGTTCATCAACCTGCAGTATGATTGATCTGCGCGTATTTGACCGGGGTTTTTTTTCTATGTCGAAGAAGGGCTGATTGTCTTCAGACAGCCACATTTCAATTTTGAATGTCCTCTGTATGTTTTGCACAGAATGATCGTTACCACTTTATAGAACTTTAAAGAGATCTGAATACGCCAACCAATAATTTACAATAAAAATATACTCTTTGCTGCTACTTGCTAATAACGATATAGCATTATGTATTCTACTTTTGCACAGCTTATTTCTCGGCAAATATCTACGTTTTCTAGGCAATGAAGAAAGTTATGTCGCGTGATGTAGTGTAGGCTAACGCGGGACAGAGGATACACAATGTGATACTTCAGATTTATGGGCTGCACTACACTCTCTTAAAATAGTATCATGTGATGCCTTTACTTGTTACATTCTTATATAGATTGACCTCTTCAAGGGTGTGTTATGGCTAACAGTTGCGGTTTTAAGTAGTCAGAAGGACGACAGCCTCCGCCTTTCGTGGTTGCACTTGACTGTCTTCACAGGATATCATTGTAAATAGCTTGGATTGCTAGAGGGAGAGAGTTCAGTTAACTAATTGTACACATTATTGTGGGCAACAGCAGGCTTACATTAATAATAATTTACTTTGAAAATACTAGAACATGTAATCATATTGTAGATGAATTATTTCTTCTTTCATTGTGAAATTATGCAGAAATAAGTGTTAGCCTTTTGTAAAACAATGAAATGCCATTGTAATAATGTTGCCCCTTCTTTTCTTCTTTCATATTGCAGTTTCCACACCAGCCCCAACAAAAGCCAGTAAGTACATGGCTGGCCATTTCTAACTGTTGATTTGCCTTTTCTTTTCTATGATAGCTTTGATAGCAGCGTGCTCATTCCGATTTTGCGTTTGCTAAGATCGCATACTCAAATCGCCATAATTATAGTTCTAACACAGAACAAATTCACTGCTTGAATTACATACTCCAACAAGCTTAGACAGGCACCATCATTACACGCAGCATGACCAATATTGTCCTCTTTCCTGTAAATTACCCTAAGGTACAACATCAATAAGGGAATGACCAAACTAATTACTTTATTTCTCACGAAATAATAATGATGAATCTTTTTGCCATATTACACTGTTTACCACATTCTAACAACACTCACTATAACGTGAGTGGGACTGAGAAAGGGGTATTATGTCGACAAGTCAAAATTAGACACTGGAAAAAATGGAGTTAAATAAAAGATTAGTTCTCTTGAATATATTTCTGCCCGAAACAGTTAGTTCCCCTTGCTTCTTAATTAGGCGGCGACCACAAAACTGCTTTACAACCCTTTGATTTATAAACATGTCTAGTGATTTTGCTGACACACTCGATACTACACAACCATGCAGAAAATAGCAAAAGACAAAGCTACACCAATCATCTTCTGGGAATAATGGTACTTGTAACCATCCAAAAAGGTAAAGTCTCCAATAGTGTACCAACGTTGATGAATTAAATATCCTATTTATGAGTAAAAGGTGTTTAAAAATTTCGTGAAATATCACTACATTACCAAAGTGAGACAGTCAATAACTTTTTAAAATAAATGTCTCATTTTAATAACACTTTATCAGCACAGATTCTTCTATCAGAAAATAAAAAAATAACGTCTGTTAGGGCCTTGAATATTCCTCTGTTGACCACCTCTTCACGGAACACTCATACGACCTGCATTGTAACTATCACACACAGCTGATAACTGCACCTTAACATAGGAAAGAAGTATGTAATTTATATGTGTGTGTGTGTGTGTGTGTGTGTGTGTGTGCGTGCGTGTGTGAGTGTGTGTTTGTGTGTGTGTGTGTGTGTGTGTGTGTGTGTGTGTGTGTGTTTGTGTGTGTGTTTGTGTATGTACATTCAGTAATTTCTGTTTTACAATTTCGTTATCGTGAGACAAACAACCAGGTTCTTTTAGGGACTAGTCCCTTTTACAGATTTCCAGCCTCATAACCCCGGACATACCTGCTCACTTACTTTGTTTACCCCCCGGGGCAGTGCCACTGACTGTAGTGTCTTTAGGCCATTCCCAAAGGGGGGGGGGGAGGGGCATTTCTCGTTCAAGCATAGTAGAATTGTAAATGGGCTGACTCATGTCAGGCTAATAACTAACTGTGCCTGATCTACAACAGGGAACTGCTGCTTTTTCTTTCCTGAACCTTACTATTGTCCTTTTCCTCTACTTCTTTTGTATGTTTGTCACTCTCTTGTGACTTGCTATTTCAGGGGTGCCTTGATAGTCAAAGCAGACCTTGTGCTGTTGAAGCTAGAGAGGTGAGCAGTCGAAGTCTGATTCCCTGTAAAGACTTCTCTGTTGACACCAACCCCTTGGCGCTCATATGACCTTATGCAGTTGCCAGCGCCGTAAAAAACCCTCTGCTATGAAGAAAAAATTACTTTGTTTATTCTATGATGGAATACTAAATTGATGTGATACTGCCACATAAGAAAACAAAAAGCGTGTTTGTTTTTCTTAATAGAAATGAATAGTATATAGGTTTCCCTAAGTTATAGTAGACGTTATTTCGAGTGGAAGTGAGGACAAGAAGCTTCAAATGATGTTTTTGCGTCAAAAACTCCTTTCTGTATAATTTTCTAGCGTACTGAAAGGCCTGACGTTGGCTATTTGGTAAGGGCATACAAAAAAGAATGTCCTCTATTATCGTTCTATCTTTGCAGGTTGTGCCGGAGCCAAGATTGACTTGGTGTTTGTCCTGGACGCTTCCACCAGTGTGACTGAGCCCAACTTTGAACTGATGAAAGATTTTGTAAAGGATTTCCTGTATGAAGCTGACATTGATGGCGGTAATGCTAGAGTGGGTGTGATCATCTACAGTACAGCAGATCATGTTGAGTTTCAAATGAACACCTACAATACTAAAGCTGATGTTTACAATGCCATTGATGATATCCCATACCGATATGGCAGCACCAACACTGCAGATGCCCTTCAAACCATGAGATCTGTAATGTTTACAAGAGCCAATGGAGACCGTCCCAATGTAGACAACATTGCCATTGTGGTAACGGACGGTGTGTCAAACATCAATGCTAGAAGAACCATTCCTGAAGCAGAACAAGCTCGTGCAGACAACATCCACATCTATGCCATTGGTATTGGCCTGACAGACACAAGGGAGTTGGATGGAATTGCTAGCAAGCCACTTGATGAGAACAGATTCGCTGTACAGGAGTTTTCAGAGTTGAGAGATTTGAGACATAATGTGTTTGCTGCTCTCTGTGGAGGTAACATAATATTATTTTCAATGTTGGTGAACTATTGCATAATCTTTAGAAATCTCGATTGTTTCGTATAAAAACGTTAAACTTAGGTACGGCATGAGAATTGAAGTAGATTTCAACTTTTTAACATTTTGTGTGGTTAATAGAAACACGAGTTCTTTGTTGTGCAAAGTATGGATGACGTTGATCATTCGTTAAAGAGATATTTGATGATAAGTTGCGCCACGAAATTTTCACTGCACTATAGTCCTGAATCTGAGGCATAAGCAGACACTAAATTTGTTTCCAAAGTCGTTCTTTTTTAGTGGTCACCCCTTTGAAAGCTATGCTTTTGTAAAATCATATACAACTTCCGTGATCGCAATGTGTGCCTAGCTTTCCTCTTTTGTTTTATTTCTTTGTCTTATAATTTCTTGTTCTTTATCTCATTATACAGTTTCTACACCTGCACCCACTAAAACAAGTAAGTAAAAGTTATGAAACTATTGTGCTACTTTCAGCCTATTCTTTTCTCTTAGACTTTTTTCTCTTCATTTTATTTTCATTTGCCTTTGCATCAATGCTGTGCTTTTATTGACGTCTTTGCTCTTCACATGTGCAGACCTTTTAAAAAAAACCTTTATCATGCTCTAAACTTTTCTTCGATTATATTCAGATTTATTTGTTTTCATTAAACTCACACCCTTCACTCATTTTGATCACTTGACATGTTCATGGTTAACTGCACCCTTAACGTTTGTAGAATGTCACTTTTTATTTTCCGTTCACAACTTCTGTTGTTTTGATTCTGATGAATACCAATCGCAAAGTAGCAATAAACGAAACAGAAAATGTCAATATTCGAGTACATTTTATCACCTGTATTGCACTGCACTTAACTGTTCGGGATTTATACCTCAAGTGCACAGAAAAAAAAATTATCTTCTGAACTTCTGTTGTGTTGTTTTCTCTGTTCTGGGAAAGCAGGTGTTTTATTGTTGGAGACAGACTAATGAACATTGTCACATAAAGGACGACTGACAGCTTTTGTCGTTATTCAGACTCCCATGCCTATAGTTTACCTAGGTACTGTGCATTTACAACACGGTATAAATGCAATTATTGTGTTATGCATTTATTATGAACAATATTTTTGTAAACCCAAAACAAGACAAAGGGCCGGCCAGGTTATAAATGCAGACATGAACTGACTTTTGCATGTACATTATTCCAATTCTCTTGAACACTTGACGATTTTTGTTGAAAGACCACCATGTAGATAGGCAGCACTTTTCTTTCTGTTTAGCACAAAACGTATTGCATGTTAATAGGTTACAATAACCATGACAATAACATGTTTGGGGTTTCAAGATATTCAGGATAGATTATCTTTTTCTTTTTGCCCTTCTAATTTTTTGCTTGCTTTCCTGATTTAACAACTGTAGTTACAGCACGAACTGAGATGCCATTCACCCAAAAGGCCAGGTGAAGTATAACATAAATATAAAGCATAAATGTTCTTCGTCCAATTCCTACAGGTTGTGCTGGGGCAAAGATTGACTTGGTTTTTGTCTTGGATGCTTCCACCAGTGTGACTGAGCCGAATTTTAATTTGATGAAGGACTTTGTAAAAGATTTCCTGTTTGAAGCTGATATTGATGGTGGTAGTGTGAGAGTGGGTGTGATCATCTACAGTACAGCAGATCATATTGAGTTCCAAATGAACACCTACATGACGAAGGCCGATGTTTACAATGCAGTAGATAATATCCCATACCGATATGGCAGCACCAACACTGCAGATGCCCTCAAAACCATGAGATCTGTAATGTTTACAAGAGCCAATGGAGACCGTCCCAATGTAGACAACATTGCCATTGTGGTAACAGACGGTGTATCAAACATCAATGCTAGAAGAACTATTTCTGAAGCAGAACAAGCTCGTGCAGACAACATCCACATCTATGCCATTGGTATTGGCCTGACAGACACACGGGAGTTGGATGGAATTGCTAGCAGACCAGTCGATGAGAACAGATTCGCTGTACAAGATTTCTCAGAGCTCAGAGATCTGAGACACAATGTTTTTGCTGCCCTCTGTGGAGGTGAAATATATACATACAACCCATATGCATGCACAGACTGCTCTACCTCAGATTTTATTATAATATATTTTGTACCTTTGCTTGAGTTCCTAAGCATGCATTGTATTTGGAGTGTACACGTCGTGCTGTTGAATGCTTATTGATGGAAAAGAATAATATCGTGGCGCTTTCGTTTCAAAGATGAAAGATTATTTTCTTTGGTATCAAAACTGAGTATATACCCCGCAACTGAACCCACAAAACGTTTTTTTTTATGATTGAAATTGGCTCCCTACTTTATTGTAGAGTCCGTTCTCAATTAATTTTGTAAGGAATTCTAACCAGTATTATATGAACAGTAGCTTGGTATTTTTGTCTTGATGTATTTCTTTCGTGTTCACTCTCAGTGCCTCCTCAAGTGACATATTGTGGAGGCCATGTTAAAAAAGAATACTAGACACTTGGAAATCATCAACTTTGAGGCTTATTGTTCCACTCTGAGACTGATCTGTGATTATCAGAAAATATGATGTACTATTACATGTATTGTGCTTCTGATACCAACAGTGCATGTTCTTCACTGCTTCATATACTTTGTATTATGTGCTTGTACATTGCACTCACTTGTCTACAGTTCAATTGTTGTACATTTAAAACAAAAAACAAAATACAAAAAAACGGTGTAGGGCTTAACTGGATATTATTAAGATGTATTAATGAATAAGATTCAAGTTGATGCATGAGTCATAACGATGTGTACATTGTTTCCTGGTTCTTTGGCTCTTGATGTTATTTTGGTGATGTTTGTAAGAGGATGCAAACTGTCTGGTCTTAATGTACATGCATATTATTATCCTTCCATGAACCTTCTCCGGTGTCGCTATATTGTCAGTATTTGTTTTTCGTATTGCTATGAACTAAACACTGTGTCCCTACCCTTAAAGCTCATTCTAGCAATAAGGAACCAAATGCCTATTTATCTCTTTAATTTTGGAATTGATAGCATTAATGTTATTTTCTGTTGTACCTCTTAAAAGTATACCTAACCCCTATCATTAATCGGGGTATCTTTAAAATCAACAAAATATATTTCCTTGTTCACTTGACATCATTCTCCTTTGTTCACATGATCATGATCTTTTAAAATTTAAGGGGGGGGGGGGGCTACACCTGAAGGCTATCTCGCTTATTACTGAACCGAATTTTACCAAATATCCCCCATATAACAAGCATAGAAAGGAGTCTTAAAATTCGCAATCAAATTTGAGAAAGAAAGTTTGGTTTCCATGGATACGGCGGCCATATTGGATTTTGTTGACATGTCTTACGTAACGAATATCTCACTTATTGCTCATGGAAAATGGTTGTTGTTGTTTTGTTTTTTTGTGTTTGTTTTTTTTTTTTTTTGCATGCGTGTTAACAAATATTAGATCTAAGAATTTGCATGTTGTTTTTTTCCTAAACGAATTAGAAATTTTTTCATGAATTTTTTCCTGGGGTACCATTCAAATTTGCAAAAAATCCAGAAAATCCACACTCCAAACACCGCCAACAAAAATCTACTCCATATATCAAACATTCAATAGAAAATGTTTTAATATTACATCTTCTCTTCATTCTGTGAAAATTTCATGAAGATTGGATGAAAAATGGTGGAGTCATTCTAAAAAGTATAGAGAAAAGTCGCGTTTTGAGAAAACGGCCGATAAAGAAAAATAAAATATTGACTTTATGAGGAAATAGTGGTGACAAACATGCTCAGTATGGGGAAAAATGCGGAATTTGGGGGTTCTTATGCAATGAAATAGTTGTAGAAGAGGCTGTGGAAGCTAAAAATGCCTACAACTCAAATTCCATAATTTTGAGCCGAATCGGGACTTTAGGG
>NW_004797997.1:257552-259992 GCF_000002075.1 Aplysia californica | reverse complement strand
CCCCCCCACCACTTCCCTTTAAGTTAACATCTTTACAGGCAAATCGAATTTTTTTTTAGATTTTAATAAGGACATTTTTTTTTCAATAATATTCTAGAAGTAATGGCTTTCTGTCTTAAATTCAATTAAGAAATTGGTATTTTGTGGAATCAAAATAATTCCTTGGAAGGAATTATTTAATGTATGTATTATGCTTTCTATAGCTGCAAAAGTTTAAATATTAACGAATACATGGTGCTTTTCCCTTCTACAGTTTCAACACCAGCACCAACCACACCGCCACCACCACCCACGAAAGTCAGTAAGTAAATTTTTTTCGTGGTATCTTCAATGTGCTCCTCATTACTGTCCAACTGTTTACTTATAGACACTCACCTTTGACAGTTCGAGTGGTCTTGTTTTTTAAAAATCTCACAACATTTCTTACCGAGTTGCAAAAGTTCTGTCACACCCATTATAATTCGATGATTTTCGCTACAGAGTAAGAATTGCAGCAAAAATGAAAAAGTATGACTTGTGTGAAGGTTGGTTCTGAGTTCTCATAGTGTAGGCATCCTACACACAAAATTTACGTTAAATCACGCAGACAATATGTAAACACACCTTACACACTATAAAACTCCGTGATTTTTAACAGTTGGGTGATTTGTTCTCTTGTTTTCAAAATAACAAAACGGACAAATGCACAAAATGAACGCTCAGTGTGTATGATAAATGCTTCAAGTGCGCTTTCTTCTGTTGCAAGGCTCGTAAATGTGTGCAGCAGGACCATCTAACGCTTGAACAAGCGCTTTAACAACACTAGAACTGTCAAAGACAAGCCTAGACGTGGCCAACCAAGGGCAACAACCCACCGTCAGATGTGGGTTATTGTCAAAACCCATATTCGAAACCCGTTCCAACTAAGTGCATAGACTACCAGATGCAGCGGACTGTCTTAATAAAACACTATTATTAGACATTTATATGATCCTGGAAAAAGTTATTATCGCCCTTTATGTCGGGCCATTCTAACCCTGTTTCATCGAACAAAGCGCCAAATTTAGGCACAACAACATCGTCGATGGAACTGAGGATATTGGTAAATTGTTCCCTTTAGGAATGGATCAGGTTTTTAATTCGTCGAATTAATGGAAGAGATAAAGTGTTTAAAAGAAGAGGATAGAGATTTTCCAAAGCCAATGTTCTCTAATTGGACCGATCTGGTGCTTGAAATGTGATGGTGTGGGGTGAATTTTCTGCTCTTTATCATACACATATGGTCGCTTTTCAAAGCAACATTAATGGACGACAGTATCGTGACGAAATCCATAATCACGTTGACTGCCCAATATGGCACGATTGGTGGAATATGCTAACAAGACAACGCCTGACCCCATGCGGCCATGATTAGCCAAAACTCCTTCTAAACTCCTCAAAGCATTGATCTGGACAGTCCTGCAAGATCAACAAGCCTTACCCAAAAGAACATCTGTAAGATGACCTTGACTGGGCGATTAGAAACAGGCTGCACTCTGTACAAACTTGTCAGGAACTTTACAAGGAATGTCAGGGGATTCCTCGGGCAACCATAAGGACATTAATTCAGTCAATAAATAGACATTTGGTATCAGTAAGTCTAGCTGGAAGAAGCCACACACAATACTGAGCAAACTTTGATTTTGCAGGGTCAGTGTGTATAAAATTATCGCCCTTAAATAAGGAAAAGATTGGTCAATTCTTTTCATGGCATGTTGGCAGAAAATGAATAAAGATCATGTGTACCTAATTTCTAATGGCTATGTTGAATAGTATATGAGTTATTGTACTTTTAAAGTGGGTGTGACAGAACTTTTGCTGCACGGTATTATACATGGAGATATCTCAACAAAACATACATTTTACGAAAGATCATTACTTTCCATACTTTTTTATCAGAATCAAGTCAAGTGAATACACCCCAGCAAATGTTTATCTAAACCCCAAGCACTTAAATAGTAAACACCTATTCGAACTGCGAATGTCTGGTTCTCAAATGCAGTACAGTTGAGTAGAAACCAGAAGTCCTTAAAACGAAGTATTTCAGCTTGAAATTACCCTTTATTGAGATTATAAAAAGACTAAAATTAATTACTCATAGGCAAACGTCTTATTTTAACACTAGCAAAGTTGTCTCCCCATCTTTTTGTTCTTTTTAATAGCCCCCCTCATAAAAAAGAAATTCTCTAATCCCGTGAAGTTCGTGTTTCAGGGTCTTACTGTAAGTTGTTGTTAAAAATCATTTTTGTAACCACAGGTTGTGCCGGAGCCAAGATTGACTTGGTGTTTGTCCTGGACGCTTCCACCAGTGTGACTGAGCCCAACTTTGAATTGATGAAAGATTTTGTAAAAGATTTCCTGTATGAAGCTGACATTGATGGCGGTAATGCTAGAGTGGGTGTGATCATTTACAGTACAGCAG
>NW_004797997.1:254755-257258 GCF_000002075.1 Aplysia californica | reverse complement strand
GAAGCAGAGCAAGCTCGTGCAGACAACATCCACATCTATGCCATTGGTATTGGTCTGACAGACACACGGGAGTTGGATGGAATTGCCAGCAGACCACTTGATGAAAACAGATTTGCCGTACAGGAGTTTTCTGAGTTGAGAGATCTGAGACACAATGTATTTGCTGCCCTCTGTGGAGGTAATTTAATAAACTATTAATGTCATTGTTCTTCTCTGAGTCTTAAGGGCATAGAAAACTTGATTCTTTTAACTTTTGACACAGGTTAGTTTGCTGTTCTGTTACCTTTACTCTTCAGATAGACCAACGTTGAAACACGTCTTGCAAGTGTTACGATAAAGCTTAATGATGGAATGAGTAGTCATGTATACCTAGTTACACAATTAAGTTGGGACATGGGAATTTGGGAGGGCAACAATTGCACGTCTAACTTCACGGTGAACGTCAGATGCATTAAAATTCAAGGGAAAGAGAATAGAGAATCCGATGTATAAGAAGGTCATGGGAGAGTAGTCACATTTTGTAAAGCACTTCGCTCAAGTTTGTATGTTCCTTCTTACACAGTTAACAGTCCAGAAATGAGCTACGGTGACGAGACAAGCTTATTCAAATTTAGCATCCATTTTTAAAATAATTCCTGAAAAGAAAGATGAATGTCCTTGCTTTTTACATTATAAAGTGCTGAACGAAATTTCAATAATAACTTGAGATAGTAAATTCTATTCTGTGTTGAATGATTATAATCTTAAAATTGTTATGTTCCCTGTACAACTTTATTTTTTTTTAATGTGTTGGTGTTTTAAAACACTCTTTGTTGGCATAGTTATGTTTTCGTATTCTACATCCTCTTCCCTTCCAGTGTTATTTGGAATTTAATATAGTGTTCTACTTTTCGTTCCGTTTGACTGTTTTTCTTTCAAACGTGTCTCCTATTGTGTTCTTTTCAACATTGAACAAATCATGTAATTTTTGCTCTTTACTTTCTTTTTAAACAGTTTCCACACCAGCCCCGACAAAAGTCAGTAAGTAAAAACCTATTGGGTATTTTCTCACCTGTTCCTTGCACAAAGGTTTGATTTAGATCGAAATCTCTAAAAGATCGGACTTCTTTTGAAGTACTATTAATTCATTTCATGCATGTATTTTTACTTTCTCAACACGCTATAAAATTGCTCATACCAACTACATCCACCGCTTCATGCTATCACATTCACATGACAAGCTCTGCTTTTCACCCTGCACAATAAATAATATTATAAGCTTAGTATAGAAGTTATGTCTAATATCTCACTTTTTTTTACCAAGCATGAGTTTGATTAGTTTAAACACCTATGGAAACAGGAATCGTTTTTTAACTGAAAAAGTCGTGATCAACACCAATACATCTGTTGGCGCTGTCACCGTCATCTTTTGTAATCATAGCAGTGCTTCAAACCCAATTTCTCGCTCTTCTCTATGACTCCACGGCGTTCTTGTTTATGTCATAAAAGTCTCCAAACTAGATAATAAAACAGTTTTCTTTTGTTTTAGAACTACTTTGGTCAGTATAAATAGATTTCCTAGTCTGAATGGAAAACCTCTACTTTCAGGACTTCCACTGTATATATGAAGTGTTTTATGCTTTACTTCTTTTTTAAAAGAAAGATCAGAATGCCTCCCCTTTTCCCATCTAATTGTTTCTACGTGACGTAGTAAACAGTCTCTAAATGTGTTACAGAGACTTCACTTGAGACTGCCTTATGGCTCTATAGTGAACGTTTCTTGTATACAGGAAGCTCTTTATGAGTGGAAAGGAGCATTCATGTTGGAAACGTCTGGACTTCTCCCAGACCCTAAAATGTTTCCAAAGGTCTGACTTTTAAAAGAACTTGGTGAAATATGAAACATCCAGAATTGCACAGTGTCCGTTATAGACCCTAAGAATGCGTGTGTCCTCTAGGCTTCGCCTTGGTTTAAGCAACACGTTTCTCACATCACTTATAACTTACAATTTGCTTTAAAATTGCTTTTACATAACTGTTTTTTCCAGCACCCATGTCCCTAGATTAGATTGATATAGCAATGCTTCTCGAATGTTAACTTTATTTTAACCGCTGATAAATAGGGAAGTCCTTTTCATCCAATTTTTGCAGGTTGTGCTGGGGCAAAGATTGATTTGGTTTTTGTCCTGGATGCTTCCACCAGTGTGACTGAGCCCAATTTTGAATTAATGAAAGACTTTGTGAAAGATTTCCTGTATGAAGCTGACATTGATGGCGGTAGTGTGAGGGTGGGTGTGATTATCTATAGTACAGAAGATCATGTTGAGTTCCAAATGAACACCTACAGAACAAAGGCTGATGTATTTAATGCAGTAGATAATATCCCATACCGCTATGGCAGCACCAACACTGCAGACGCCCTTCAAACCATGAGGGCCGAAATGTTTACAAGAGCCAATGGAGACCGTCCCAATGTAGACAACATTGCCATTGTGGTAACAGACGGTGTGTCAAACATCAATGC
>NW_004797997.1:249928-254655 GCF_000002075.1 Aplysia californica | reverse complement strand
CCCCCCTTAAAAAGAAAACAAAAACGCTCATATCTTGGGAAATGTTTTTAAAACCAAAATAGATTTCTCATTTAAATGTAGTATGGTATCTTGTCTTGCATTACTGTGTTATTGAGTTTTAAATATTAAAAGATATCGTCTCTTTTGGATAATAACCAACTTTGCACACTTCTGTGCTCAGATTACTTTGGTATGTGTCCAGTCTCTTCTTTTCTCACGTTTTTTTCTTTTGTCTTTCTACTGAAGCTAATACTCCCAAGTTTAAATCCACTCCTCCCCTCTCCCTTCTTTGTCTTGAGTATGATGTTCAACTCGTTCAAAATATCCGAAGTACACGTTGATTATTTTTAATTCCCCCTGAAGAACCCAACTTACAGTGAATATTGTTTGCATTTTGCATGATATTCTGAATCCTTTCGTCTCACAGCGGAACAGATGTCGATTTCAAGGTGCATGTGAAAAATTCTCTTCTGAATAGAGATCCTGAGTAAGAGAGGTTTTATATCCCTTTTACAAAACACAAGAGGGCCTTTCTTGAAAGTACACAAATATAGGCTTGGTACGAGGTTATTAACGACAGTTAGGAGCATAATAATATTATTTGGAAATTCAAAACGTTTTCATTTTGCTCCAAATTCTGATTGTTTTAGATCATCAATTTCTATTCTGCTGTCATGAAAAATGTTTTCCTTTTTGAGTTTGTAGTCTATTTTGATTACATTTCTCGTCATAATCCACTTGTGTCTGATATTAGTAGAGCATTTGATAAGGACAGAAAGAAAAGTAATCTAATTCTCTCTGACTTGAAGGAATGAGTGAACATTTAAATATACTTAAAATGTATTGACCTAAATATTGGTTCAGCAAAGGGGCTACTCCATACACTTTGAAAAAACAAAAGTCAAAACTGCAAACGAGGTTGCATAATAAAATGGAGTGTTGTTATAATTAACGGCATAACATTTCCCAAAGATTGGAATTTAGTCTGGAGAGGTCATTATTATTTATGTTTTATATTCATACACCCTGTAGGCCTACTCTGGAGCATTTTCCTTCCATTATGCCATTGTAACTATTCGTATATTTTTAACTGCCCTTACTTGTACAATTTAAGGAACTCTATATATAGAATGCAATGTAAATACTGCATTTTACATAATCATCGATACGGAGAACTGTTTGTTGGTTTCTGTGCCGTTGAAGGATAGTCCAAAGAAATATTTACATCATGTCGATTTGTGTCTTCTTTTTATGTGAGGCCAGTGAGGATATAACGCTTTCAGTTTTTCTTGTTGCAACGACTTATATATTTACATAAATGACACAAAGAAACATAGTTTATATTCTGCAAATACTTATAATATCTGTTGAAAAGAAAAATGTGTTGTTGGGGGGGTTTTTTAAGATATGTTGTTTTACCCACATGTAAAGTACTTTTACCGCATGAAGTCGAACTATTGTTTTAACAAAGGTGTTGTTGTGTACACTCTCTCTTTTTTATGTGTTCTTGGTTGCTGAGTGCTGAAAATTTCTTAATTTTTTAACAATGGTGATACAGATGATAATTTTTACCTCGAAATAATCTGTAATTGTTAAGATAAGAGTGACAATTTTAATGTTAACTGTAGTTATTCAAGGTAGTAAACTGTTAAATGACGCAATTGAAACAGTTCATTCATGTATGCCCCTTCATTTTATGTTAAAGGAAGGCTTTACGTAGCCGGTTATTCAGGCTACCCTTTTATAAAGACTTTTCCTTAAATATTACCTTTAATAAATAATATGGGCTTTGTAATACATTACATGCACAATTTTTGCAATAGTGAGACGCATTTGCTTATATATTTCACAGTCAGGTGTGCTTACTCCATTTGAACAGGCTTATACATCCCCACACAAATGCACTTTGAGTTTGAAAAAATTGTGGGCTGGCCTGTTGAGTTTGACTTTTTAGAATAGAAAACATTTTTTCCTTGTAGTGTTTAAATATGTTTCCTATAGAGTATTTTTATTTCAAGTTACTTTCTTATAGCATGCCATATGTAAAGGTGAATAAAGAAAGAATCGAACTTGATTTCTAGGAAAATTACAGTTATACAGCTTTTGAAATGAAAATAATAAATTACCAATTCAATATGAAATAAAAGCGAGTTGTGCATTGCATTTGCCTAATGATTATAAAAAATTATCAGGAACAAGACAATGATCAAACAGATCTACCATGATATTATCATGCTGAACAAATTTACCGAACTAACAATATTCCCTTTTTCAGTTTCTACTCCAGCACCAACAACTCGTGCACCAACTCCCCCTCCAACACCTGCGAAAATCAGTAAGTAAAAATTCTAAGTATTCCTCCCTGATTTTTGCTTTAAAATAAATTAACATGAGGCTATGGTTCTTAACTAATACTGGTAAACCTTTTTGCATGAATAAATGTCTGTTCTTCTTAAGATATAACTATGAGATCATTATTGATTACTTAATTTTAGGAACATCTCATTAAAAGTAATTTCTGTTTGAAATGTAGCTTAACTGGTGTCATAAAATGTTTTAGATTATTATATTAAAAGCAAATACTCTTCATTTAAGGAGAATTGGATAATTGTATGCAATTTGCGTTTTGCCAAATTATGAAAAATTCAGATATCAAAAATCCAAACGTTTATATACTCATTAACATTTTTAACTTCACACATTTTAAAAGCGTGTAGCTCAAAAACTTCAAATTACTTTGAAATGTTTACATGTTACGTAAGCTCATTGTCGCTTGTGAACTGAACTCACTAGGGTGCACTGGTCTATCATGATGTTTGTCTGACGATGTCATTTACGTGGTTTTAATACTTTGTCAAATACTGCGAAAATGTGCGGGTAACCTTGAAAACAAAAACTAATCACGCAAAGTTGGACTCCTTCCAAGTTTTTCGCCACTTAAAAAGGTGTTCTCTTTTTCGATTCACCATGCTTCGGCTGAATGAATCAGAAAGAAATCACATCATTGAAATGCTTCTGGTGGCCACTCCGCTTCCGTCAGTCGTGAGAAGGTTCAACGTGAACAGACACACTGTGTATGCCACACTACACGGGATCACATGGCAACAACAGGCTCTCAAAAGGACAGTCCCAAGCGAGTAGAACACAGAAAAATAAAACGGAGGGTGGACTCATTCATCCTAACGCAAAGCTTGAGAAATCAATTTAAACCAGCAAACAAAGACCCAGGATGAGTCGAAAGGGCTTAGAAATGGCAGTCCATTCTTTGTCATGACTTTTTCTTCGTTTGAAACATAGGAACCTTCGTGCTAAATGGCCTAGTTTGCCGCATGAAACTGAAGCCCCATCACATCCAGCACAGACTTCACTGGACACAGCGTTGTGTGTGATTGTCAAGGGTAAATCACTCAAATTCTCGAACCCAATGTACTTTCCTTTCAAAATCTAACCGATGGACAAGCATTCATGCAGGATAATGCACCTGCTCATAAGACTGCTGAGCAAATCAATTTCTCAATACTAACAACAATCCTCTCCTGCACCCATGACCAGCGCATTCACCAAATTCCAATCCAAGTGAGCAGTTGCGGGACATTTTAGATCGCGACATTCATGCAACACCACTTAGATTAAGCCTTAATTGAAGAGTGGAATATTGTCTCTCAAAAGACTATACCTCAATTCAATCCGTCCACTAGCCGATGATGTGAAGATTTGACAACGCCAGATGTCATCACATGTTGTTGAAAGTTGTCACTTTTCATTGACAGCTATAAGTTCAACAATGAAGATTAATAACATTCTCAACTTTGCACCCACGTGTTTCCCTTGCTGTAAAATCAATGCACTGTATTATCTTAAATTTTCAGACAGATTCGTTAAGTAGTAATCAAGATATTGCCTTTCATATGAGGTGTAAAGTTAAAAATGTTGAAGAGTAAAGTTGTCAACTGATTTATAACAGATCTCGAAAAACTACGGCAGATTACTCAGCTGTTTTATGAACTTTTCTCCGGACGCAGACTCTGACATATTTTACAAATCCTCATAAAAGGTAATAGAGAAAATTATATTCTCATTGCCAGACTGTTATTAGTTGCACTTTATGCGAGCTTGTGAACATAGAAGATCCAAGACTCATGGCTTGACCTGCTGATTTAAAGTGGATTCGTTTGCAAACGGCAAGGCCATGTTACACCTAAATACAAGTGCATAAAAAATATCACACACCTGGCAAAACTGATAGAATAAAATGATAAATAAATTATGTTCCTAATTTTTTTTTTGGGTTCCGGGTACTCTTAAAATATGCTGGTTTGCATTAGTTGTATGATTAAGCCTCTCGGTTTGCGTCCAACTTGTGTCATGGTTTATTTGACGCTTACTTCCAGTTTACTGGCTGAATAATTGTACTGCGAATTTTTTCTTGTTTGCAGGCTGCGCTGGAGCCAAGATTGACTTGGTGTTTGTCTTGGACGCTTCCACCAGTGTGACTGAGCCCAACTTTGAACTGATGAAAGATTTTGTAAAAGATTTCCTTTATGAAGCTGACATTGATGGCGGTAATGCTAGAGTGGGTGTGATCATTTACAGTACAGCAGATCATGTTGAGTTCCAAATGAACACCTACAATACTAAGGCTGATGTTTACAATGCCATTGATGATATCCCATACCGATATGGCAGCACCAACACTGCAGATGCCCTCAAAACCATGAGAGCTGAAA
>NW_004797997.1:232498-249828 GCF_000002075.1 Aplysia californica | reverse complement strand
ACCATTCCTGAAGCAGAACAAGCTCGTGCAGACAACATTCACATCTATGCCATTGGTATTGGCCTGACAGACACACGGGAGTTGGATGGAATTGCTAGCAAGCCACTTGATGAGAACAGATTTGCAGTACAAGAGTTTTCTGAACTGCGAGATCTGAGACACAATGTGTTTGCTGCACTCTGTGGAGGTAAACATGCAGTTATCTTGCTGCTGGAATTTAATTACATATTTTTATTTGAATAATGAATAAGATAAGATTATTTCTTGACATTTAAAGTGACTATATTTTGTTAAATAGGAATTTCTCATTCAAACACTGTGTTATGTTACTGGACTCGGTGGACGTTAGAGCACTCATGCCAGTGTGCTGCTTTTACTTGTAAACCTAACAGTATACGATCTTTGCTTGGGGGTAGGGGGCAGAGCACATGCCTCAAAGGCAAAGGTCCGTTCTTTTCAATTTCAGCTAGTTATCTACTTGTCTTGTTATTTTATTTTGATAAAGACAAGCGTGTTATTAGGATTTTAAGTTTGTTTCGTTTGTTCATAAGTCTTAGTAACCTTTTGTTTCTTTTTTTCAGCTTCTACACCAGCACCCACAAAAGCCAGTAAGTAAAATTACTTGATGCTAAAAATATTAAGTCCTAACCGTTTTCATTGTGTTACGTCATTTTGTGTTGAATTTTGTTCTGAGAATGATAGGTACACTGTGAATGTTACGGATGCTTTTCATTTTCGTCTGTTATTCAAACCAAAAGGTCCCTTAGATTCTTGTATTTCACTCGGGCAATACTGATTTCTCAGACAACATGATTGCACATAATTCTATTAATGTCCTTATTTGATTGTTGATCAGCATAAAAATGCACACATAGAAGATTACTTTTTATGAGTATGGTGCAGGTGTATAATACATCACCCCTGTTGACAATTTCCATGGCGAAAAATTAGTTCCATAATAACATATTTAAAGTACTGCTCCTGCCTCTTTATCCTTTTTTTTTTAAAAGACAAGCACACAAATAGAACTCCAACACCACCCCCCCCCCACCCCCACCCCCTTTTCTTCTATTAAAAAAAGCCGTGCAATCTTTGAATGTGTGCTTTGAATAGTTCATGAGACAAACTCAACATTGTCTCAATACGGATTTCCAGCATGGTGCAATTTCTCTCGGTCATGGTACCCAAGAAAACGACTTCATTTAGGGCCACTTTTGGGTTTTGCCCCAAAATAACGAAGAGATGTCACTGTGATTCCAATGGGTGTCAAGGGTCCAAATTATGTTGGCCTTATATATTTAGTGTGCAGACGTCCGTGCAATCTTCTACCTAACTAGCACGAGCAAAACATCAATTCGTTCCTTACTGGATGAGCCACACAGCTTTAGAACCAGTGAACTAGTCAAGGATAAATGGAGTCAGTAGAGACTGTCTTAATGTAGACAACATTGCTATTGTGGTAACAAACGGTTTGTCAAACATTAATGCTAGAAGACGTCTTGATGCCTCAGGAGGCTTGTGTCATTTTACTAGCGACAGGCAGATGGTCATTATGTAATATTAGGTGAAGTTGAAATCCATTAGGTCATAGAAGGCTGCATGGGGGCTGATATGCCTAAAGGTCACACTGGACAAAACGTATAAATTGTGCCCCCTGGTAAGGCCCGTGGTTTCTGCAGTTTCAGAAGAAAAAACAGGCAGAAACGAAAAACCTGTAACTCCGTCCCACAATTTACAGTTTAATGCATTGATGCAAACCAAATTGTTGTACTTTTAAAGATATTTGTCTTTTTACACTTACTCTTTGCTCATATTGAGTGAGTGCTCATGGATCTCATTCTTTGCCAACAGGTTGTGCTGGAGCCAAGATTGACTTGGTGTTTGTCCTGGACTCTTCCACCAGTGTGACTGAGCCCAACTTTGAACTGATGAAAGACTTCATAAAAGATTTCCTGTATGAAGCTGACATCGATGGTGGCAATGTTAGAGTGGGTGTGATCATTTACAGTACAGCAGATCATGTTGAGTTCCAAATGAACACCTACAATACTAAGGCTGATGTTTACAATGCCATTGATGATATCCCATACCGATATGGCAGCACCAACACTGCAGATGCCCTCAAAACCATGAGAGCTGAAATGTTTACAAGAGCCAATGGAGACCGTCCCAACGTAGACAACATTGCCATTGTGGTAACAGACGGTGTGTCAAACATCAATGCTAGAAGAACCATTCCTGAAGCAGAACAAGCTCGTGCAGACAACATCCACATCTATGCCATTGGTATTGGCCTGACAGACACACGGGAGTTGGATGGAATTGCTAGCAGACCACTTGATGAGAACAGATTTGCCGTACAGGAGTTTTCTGAGCTGAGAGATCTGAGACACAATGTGTTTGCTGCCCTCTGTGGAGGTAAGTATTAATGTAACTTATATTCATTGCGTCATAGATGTGTTTTTTTTTTCCAAAACGTAATCTCAATTAAGGAAATGGATGGTGTCAGACACTCTTTTTTGCATGCCAGTCTATCAGGCTTGGAAATTTTGTAATTTTTTAGGAGGGTTTTTCCAAACTAGAGCTTTATATTATACATTGCAAGTCTAATCATGTAGACTCAGATCGTGGGGACAGTCTCCATATTATCCACTTTAAAGCCTGAAGGGTCATTTTAATGACATAATTTTTCATTAATTGTTTTAATAATTTCTAAAGATCCCTTTTTTTTTAACTCCATATTTATCTACATGACAATCTTGGTTATTAGCAAATATCCCCCTACCTCATTTAAATTTGAATTCAAATGTATCCTTAGTTGAAGAGGAATTCAGAGTTTATGTTTACAGCGATCCATCTTAGGATTTATGAAAGTAACCAGTCCAATGCAATAGAATTACATTATAACAATGGAAATATACTCTTTGTTTTATACATATAGTTCATTTGAAAGAAAATAAATCATCAATTGTTTACTAACCGTTGGAGTCCTGATTGTTTTATTGTAGTATAATACAAGCATGAATGAGGAAAAGGTCTATATCCGTACTACCTTAACAATGATAACACCAATTCAGGTTGAAAATCTAATATTGTAGTTGACAAGTGTAGACTGTGTGACATTTAATTTATTTTATAGGTTAACAATGAAACGATTACTTCTTTTTATTTTTGCTGTCATACGCTAAATCATCAAAATGTTTTGCTTGTACGTGCTTTTGTTCTTGTATTTTATCCATTTCTTTTCCAGTGTTTATTCATAACAAGATTGTCTCCCGGATGAATAACCGTTACCTTTTCTTTTTAGTCTTAACATTAAGGTGTCCGGCATGGGTAATGTATTATTTGTGTCATTTGATGTTTGTCATATGTATTGTGAAATAAGACCATTGTCATTTTCTTTCAGTATCAGGGACAAAGGTATTGGATGTTATTTTACATCCGTTCATCTTTTTTATATTTCACGATAATATTTCGTTAGGTAGTAATATTATTAGTCACAGTTCCCCCCCCCCCCCTAAAAAGATTAAAATAGAAATTTATGACAGCTTCATAGAAACACATTACAGATCTAGATCTATGTACAGTAAAAAGAACAGCTTAATAACTGCATCCTCGCGACCGTTGATTGTCTCAGTGTTCCTTTTGTATCCTGGTCTTTTCCTGGTCTTTGTTGTGGTACAACGATGAATAAACATCTCTTGGTTTCAATCTCTGTAGTAGAACTATTATGTAATTGGAACTGTTGTCTGTGACTGTGACTGGTGGGATTTTCTTTGGACTGACTCTAATTTATTTTTCAAAATGTTTTTGAAAATGTGTTAGATACTCATATCTTGCAACCTTTTCACGTGGATGTATTTTTATGAATCTATGAGAGAAGAAGGGAGAGGATGAGCCTGAAAGTGATTAGAAACCTGTGAATATCAGTAGTCAGATGAAATCATTAAAACGTCGTACAAAAACTAAAGAAGGAAGATGTATTGCATAGTGAATAACATTTTTAAAAGTATATCTAGAATGCAGATTTCTTTAATACAGTTATGTTGTACCTCGTGATAGATACTACACATATTTTTTGTAAAATAGAGAGAGGGCCTTTAAATATTAATGATTTCACCCCTTCTTAGTTGTTTTTAGTTGAATAGTTGAATTGGATAACCAATATTATGCAAGAAAAGCGGCCAAAGCACATGTATTGATACATTTGTTGGCCTTTAAAACTACATAATATCAACTCTTTGTAGTTTAAGTCCTGTTCTTGATATCCAGAAATGTATAATACGTATTACAAACATGCATTTATTTTTATTCTCATTTCTAACTGGTAGCGTTTGTATATTAATCATTAAAATTTTATTTCAAGCTGCTTGTATATTATTCCTATGAAGCATAGTACAAAATTTAGTTACAGATTTAGAGTAAAATGTGAAAATAAATCATTTTATACGAATAGATGATGCTTTTTCCAATTCATGATTGCCTTATTCAATAGGTGACCTATAAGAAACGAACATTTTCTTTGACATTTTTGCTACATTTTAGTTTTCCTGCACCCATGTCATTTCAGTTAGACATTTCTTGAATTTCTTTTCAGAGTTCATTCAGTCATTGATATATTGCCAGATCATTTGATGGGCTTTTCTTATTTTTTTCTCATATTTGTTTGCTGTTGCTAATTCATTTTCCTTGTGTTGTTATTATTTGAGCTCCTTTAAAATGTTGTGCAATTATTGTCATCTCCTTTTCAATCCCTCTCAAACCCAATTTATTATCATTATGTCCGCCAACATCATCTCCATCATTGATTAATCTCTCAAATTAAGAAAAAATATACCTTTACATTTTAGTAAGTAGATGAAAACATGTTTCACAGATACTAAGCCCTGATTGCAGAATTGAAGCAAACGTTGACAAAGACAATCCGATTAACAGAATCGCTTGTTGCTTATTTTTCCTTATCTGATGTTGCCAACATTTCTTTGTGTTTTTGAGTAGATGCACCGACGTGATAATATCAGAGAAATATCCTCAACAAATTTAGCGATAATACATTTTAAATGATACTTCAGTGTTAGAGGAAAAGTGACTTTGGATATATTTTCTTAAAGTTTACTTCTTTTTTCACTAAAAGGGCCCCCACCACCTCTTGTCGAAGAAACTACACTGCCCCCACCTAAGTCAGGTATGTTTTTAAGTGCTTATAAAACGATTAATGCTGGGTATTTGGTGTTCTTTAGTACTATTTGTTCTGTATTAGTTGTAAAGTATCTGATGAAATGCAGGAAAGGCTTACTGTTTAGTCAAACTATTTCTTTTGCCGGTCAGGCAAAAGAGAGTTTTTAGTATTCTTAAATGTTCAATGTATTGGTAAAAACTCTTAAATGATGCACTTTTAAAAAACAATTTATTTAGATCTGGTAATTGTGAACTTTTACAGCTCAGCTGCTTTTTTAGGGATATAACATGTGGCATACCTGTGGGCAGCGTACGAGCTGTGACTACTGTTCTTGGAGTTAATAACAAGAGATATTATATTATGTCTTTTTGGCTTATGGGTACTTTTTTACTTTGTACTCGCAGATTGTGCTCTGGGCAGGGCTGATCTTATCGTGGTCATTGACAGTTCCACCAGCGTCACTGAGCAGAATTTCAGGAAGGTTTGTCTTTCTGTACAGCGTGGCTTTTCTGTTTGTGTTATGATTACAGAGTTTTCTAACTTAAGAGATTATAGTGAGAAAATCTATTGTACTTGTAATTAGCATGTAATGCTGAAAGGCTAACGATTATTTCACAAACAGTGATACAAAACAGGTGATCTGATGCTCTAAATGCAAGGATGTGAATTAATTAAGCTAGTGGTTACAGTGTACAGTTTGGGCATGCTCTACTCAATCGTTATGGCATTACTCGCAATAATTGTTGAAGAGTTTAAACGAAGTATTCGAAAATGAAGTGTTACTTTTTAAAGCTTTTGTCACTATTACTGCCCACAGATCTCGATTTCTGCAAGCTTTTTTGAGAAATGGGTAATGAAACTCGATAATTAATTTCACAGGTACGATTGTTTGTGAAGGATTTCCTGAGCAAGGCTGATATCGACTCTGGAAATGTGAGAGTAGGTGTCTTACTATACAGCACTGAGGTCTTCCAGATCTTCCAGCTGAATCAGTACAAGACAAAGAGAGATGTCCTCAGGGCTGTGGACAGAATTCCTTTCCGATTTGGAAGCACCAACACCGCCGGAGCCCTGCGTGCCATGAGGACAGAGATGTTCACCCCAGTGAATGGAGACCGGGCTACCATCCCCAACATTGTTGTCGTCCTTACTGGTAATTAACGCAAACTAGTTTTTATACTACACTTTCTTCTTATGGCAGTTAATGCAGATTTTTATGCTCTATTTTTACTTATGGTAATTAATGCTAACTATTTTATGCTCTTCGTTCTTCGTATGCCGAACAGAACTGTTTTATCTTTTTTCAATTGTCTTTGTAGTCTTCCAATGCCTTTGGGAAGCCGAGACCATAGATTACACAAGAAAGTCCAAGTTTCGCCATGATCAGGTAGATAGCTAATTAATTGATTCACATTTCTTTTTCCCCAGATGGTGTGTCTACTATTGACGCTCGCAACACAGTCCCCGAGGCCCTGATGGCTCAGGATGAAGGCATTCATATCTACACCATTGGCGTTGGCTTGACCGACACGAGGGAGCTGGACGGCATTGCATCCCCACCAGCCAGGGACAACAGCTTCAAGGTCGCAAATTTTGATGAGCTGCAGACTGTGGATGACCTCATCTACGCATCAGCCTGTCCTAGTAAGGGCTTTTCTTAAAAAAACGTATCCAATCTTAGTTTTAACAGTCATGATCGACTGACTTCGTCTTCTGTTGGTTCAACTTCTGTTAATTTAATGTAGGCTATAACAGTCGTTTGAAGTTTTCACTCTTTTTTTTTACGTAAGCTACTTACAGCTTTACAAATGTGAGGCAGCGCAGTGGAATCAGGCTCTCGTCAAAATAATCAAAGAGAAGAAACCTACATTTTTCCGCATGCTTGTGAATTTTTATCAAATTTTTGCTTTTTGACTCAACACCTTTCATGCCCATTAACGAACACATTTCTGTGTGGATTTTTCATAAAAACATAGATTAAAGTTTTAAAAATGTAAATTTTCAGTTACCATGGACTGTTAAGCTAAGGAAATAACTAATCTTTGAAGGCCATTTTCTCACTAATTTTACCTCTGAAAACAGGTGACCCCCACCTCCTTCATTCACAAATATCTCGACTTGTATTCAAGATAAATGAATACTTTTTTCATCCAAATATCCAAATAAAGACAAATGAACAAGCTTTAAGAAGATACCAACAACTCTAAATGCCCAAAAATTGACGA
Source organism: Aplysia californica (assembly GCF_000002075.1). NCBI lineage: Eukaryota > Metazoa > Mollusca > Gastropoda > Aplysiida > Aplysiidae > Aplysia > Aplysia californica. The sequence continues at coordinate 242,424 of NW_004797997.1, read as the reverse complement.
GAGCCTGATTCCACCGCGCTGCCTCACAAATGGGAATACTCTTTGAATTACTCTTTGTTTTTGTTATGGTGTGGAGCTTTATACCAAAACGTTTACTTCTCAGGCATTTTGAAAGTTATGACTATGACTCTTGTTTGTCAGCTTAGAGATACTTTAAATTGAAAATACAGTTCTTTTAAAGTTGCCATTTTTGTTTTATTTTCAGAGGAATTCACGATGCCTACCCCCAAAAGTAAGTACATCCTTTTTATGTTATATGACCTATTTTTGTGTTCAATGAATATTTTTTTAAATAAAAACCTGTGGCATGTCCTTTGTATCAAATAATATTAAAGTTCATTGAAATTTTTCAAAAAGACCTCGCAGTACAGAACTCAAGGGAATTGTCTGGTTCCTGAATCATAGGCACTGATTCGGGCTCTATTGTTGTTCACAATGAGTTGTAGTCTTTCATTTTTTACAGATTGGCTTCCAGTGCCATTTCTATCTGCTTTTGCTTGCTGCATTCTTCCTCAGGTTGTACCAATTTTTTTAGCGGATAATTGAGGCTGATTTGAATTGTCACATAACATTATTATTTTTTAAAGTTTTAGACAAAGATGTGACAAACATGTTTGATCCCAGAAAACGTTGTGATAGTTTTGATCTATATTTCATTTCCAGTTATACGCTGCCTTGCAGTTTGTTAAAAATAATGTATGACGTAACTGATCTACTTGTAGAGTCCTTGTAAAAATACGACATTTTGCAATTTTGATGTGGGCCTATTCTCCTTCATTCATTTAAGCTCCTATATTATGTTTGATAAATGAATATTTTTCATTGGCTTAATTAATTGATTTCTAGTGCCGTCTGTGACTTGGTAAAAGCCTCTTTCCCTCTCTCTCTCTTTCTCTCTCCCCCCCCCCCCCCTCTCTCTCTCTCTCTCTCTCTCTCTCTCTCTCTCTCTCTCTCTCTCTCTCTCTTTCTCTCTCTCTCTCTCTTTCTCTCTCTCTCTTTCTCTCTCTCTCTCTCTCTCTCTCTCTCTCTCTCTCTCTCTCTCTCTCTCTCTCTCTCTCTCTTTCTCGGGACAGTAATATCTTTACAGTTTTGTGAGGATTGTTTGATGTTTAATTTACAATTACTATTCAACTGTTTTTATTGACATATTATATTTTAAGGAGAATCGCATAACAGGAGTGTAATCATTTGAAAATGCTTGGGAGCTATTTGCTTTTGTACTTTTATTGATCCGCCATGTACATTTGTACCAGGATAAAGCTGAATATGTTCTCTTCTGGTATTTCGATAGACTCCTGAAACCTCTTTAAAGGCCTTTTTTTCGCAAACTGTGAAATTTGGCTTAATCATTTACTTACTAGTCAGTATTTGACTTTTGCCTCTTCTTAAAATCATGGTTGTACTAAATAATAATATGATGTCATTCATTACTTTGTCTGCTCCTTTTACAGTCTAATGTCGTTACTTTTGCGTCTTGTGTAGTTTTGTCTGTACGGTAAATCAGTATTTATATGTTCAATGTGATTAATGTTGGTTTCATAGATTCCATTTTATCAATATTGGAGCCTCTGAAGTTCCTGGAACCATCTGTGGGACTGCTTTGTCTGTGTTTCCTTTAAATACAATGTCTTCCTTGCCCGTCGATAAAAATTGCCATCTGAAATGGTTATAGGTCCTACCACCACTGCAGCGAAGGAAACTTCTGCGATTCCTGTGGGAACAACGTCTGAAGGTTTTTTTATTTTGCTCTGTTCGCACTAACTTTGCTTTGTACACAACTTACAAGTAGCACTTGCAGCCTCAACCGACACTCCAATGACCAAAGGAATTTGAAAGATCATCTTTTTTTCACATAACATTTATAATTTATGACGTACATAATTAGTCTTGCTTTTGTCAGGTAATTTCTTTTCTTCTATCGTGTTTGTTAAAACAAAAAATAATAATAATATGCAATTTGCAACGTCAAGTATATACACGTCCTCCCCCCCCCCGTCTTCTCTCTCTTTCTCTCTCTCTCTCTCTCTCTCTCTCTCTCTCTCTCTCTCTCTCTCTCTCTCTCTCTCTCTCTCTTCCTCTCCCATTTTTTTTGCTGTGCCCATGTCCCTGTAAACAATTTGTAGTTTTCGTTTAATTCTACTAATGTGACTGGAAAAAAGATTAACTCTCAAGCACTTTATTTGATAAAGCTTAGAATAATATCCTATTCTGAATTTGAGATTCAAGAAAGTAGAGAACTCTGTTTATCATTCTTTTAGAAAGTACTTTTATTGTTCGGTGGATTTTTTCTCTTTTTGCTGCTTGCAGGTTATTACTGGTAACATTGTTACACAGAACATATCTACTGTAAAGGAGTTTCAATGGTTGTATCCAGATTCGTTCAAACAATAATAATTCAAATAATCACATTCCAGATTTATTGGCCAGACAAATATTTATGAAATTTGTATTGATTTTCTACTCATTTGCTGAGTCAGACTGAGGGACTGGAAGCCTTCCATACTTTTGTTGTAGATGTGATGCAGGAACCATATTGTTTGTAAAAGTGTAATTGTTTTGAACTTGTGTTAATGTTCAAAGACAAAATTAGAATATGTGTTATGTCTTTAGGAACTACACCACCTGCCCCTGAAGAAATTGTCGTTACTACAGAGGCCAAGAAGACAGTGCCCGAAGGTGTTAAAAATTACTTACTCTGCTTTTTAACTTGTCTCGCAGAATTTACCCCAACAAGACCAGTGATTGTTAATGCTCCTTTAAGCAGAACTTATAACGAACAAATGATAAACTTTCTACTTGATAGGTAGGCTGTCAATAATCTCCACTGACGGTATTACCGCTATAGATACTCTAGTCTGCGAAGTAATTAAAAACAAAATACAGTGACAATGATATATTGTTGGACATTTGAATATTTCCTGGAATATTTTTCTACTTCTCTGGTCAACATAGTTTCCCTGACTGTTCTTTTCATGAGCCCAGTATCGTATTGTGGATTTGAAATGAAACGATTGACCTTTCTGCAAGAAGAAGTAAATTCTATTAAATGTTGGCAGTTATGTTTCTCTGAGGAGCATGCTGTGGCAGATAATAAAATATGATGATATAACTACTTGCAGCCAGAGCTAAGTTTTCACATTTTCAGCATAACTATATGTGTCAAAGTGTTCTTGCAAATTTTTTTTAAATGCTGAAATGGGCCACATTCGTAAGACAGGAAAGTTTGGTAATCGTAACAAGAAAAGAGTTTATTTTTTGTATCTCGTATTATAATGGCAAAAATGATAAAGTGTATGAGGCCTTGCCAGTAAAAAAGGAGAACGACATTTCATGTTATTGGTTCTCCTGTGTAATATAATATGGTAAACAGGGGTAAATGTCTTTAGATACTTATTATGATCTTAACTGCAGCACGATATAATATTTAAAAAGAGTACTTTCGAATGTACCGACAAACATTCTATGTATGCTACTCCATCAATGGGTAGACAACTTTTCAAGGGCTGTGATAGTAAATGGGTAGCCTACTTTTAGTAAGCTGTAATCGTAATATATTTCAGTTAAAAACAAGAAGATAGAAATGTTGATTGGTGTTTAAAAACTATTGTAAATTTGAATGGGCAGTTCCCTATAGTTATTTCTTCAATTCCATGTACGTTATTTATAGATACCACAACATTTGCTCCTGTGAAAACAACTATGTTGCCAGTGGCAACAACACGTAAAGGTTAAACGTTATTAATATTGAAACACTCGCTTCGCTTTGTAATACAAACACTCTGCTTTTTGTTTGAAGAAAATATCATCCCGTACATAATTCACTTAGTGACATTTGCAGACCTCCATTGCTGATAGTAATGCAGAAAAAAAGAATTATTATTTTTGTTATTACTATTGTTGTCTTAAAGCAATTTTTGGAGACACATGCTTTTTTATCTTTGGGTGAATAAAACAAAGAGTTCATGAGTGCATGCCGGTACTTTTGCTATTTCACAGCTATTACTTGAGTCGATAGTGCCGTAAAACACCTACTCAATCAATCAATCAACAGCTATTACTTATTATATTATAAACCTGGCTATCTTCTACAGTCGTTTGTTCAAATGAATAGTTAGGTTGCTTCTCATATAAAGATAAGAAGGCCATTACACTTATTTTGAAAGGGTTTCTTTGAGTTGGGACCTTCTAATGTTGAGGATTAACTATCTGTTAGTTTTTACATTTGACAAATCACTGCACTAACAAATCTTTCTGGTGTGTACAGTAAACCACAAACATTCATTAGATATGCTATCTTACTTCCCTTTAGTGCTTACAAAGAGTGTTGACCATATCACAACAGTAACAAATTACTACTCCTGAATTTTAAGATATAGAGCAACTTTTAGAACTCATTTTCTGACATAACAATATGCACCTGATCCTCGGCACTGACTTTGTCTGATTTAAACCTTTATTACTGGATAAGTAAACTATTTCCTAATCCCTCCACACGCCACTCCCTCTGCACAGAATGACAGGACAACTGACACTCCTCGTCAACCTATAACGTTGAACAGCACCACTTAATGCTTCTACAGCACAGCTGAAAAGCTACACCAGGATATAAAATTTGTGCACGCGTTGAGATTTTTTTCTTGTTGCTTTTGGGTTTGTGGGTTGTTCGGTTGTTGTTGCTGTTGTTAGTTGTTGTTGTTGTTGTTGTTGTTGTTGTTTTTGGATTTTTGGTTGTTGTTGTTTTTGTTTTGTTTTGTTTTGTTTTGTTTGTTTTTGTTTGTTTGTTTTGTTTGGGGGGGGGGTTGGGGGGGGGGTGTTGGGGGGGAACATTTTGTTATTTCAGTACTGTCCACACGTTGCAGCTCCTTTCATTTTATTTTAGCAGCTATCAGTTGCAGCTTCATAATAATTGTTGTTTTTAAGACATCAAACCAGCTATTCGACCAATATGCCTTTTACGATTTGATTCAATTACATGTTTATATGACTTTTGTGTATGCTTTGTACGTGTTGCAGTTTTAGGGAAGTGGAAGAATGAGAACGTCATTGAATTGAAGTAATTTGTGTTTTAAAGGTCCTTGGCATCCAAAGCTTTTTCAACCTCCTAGGGCCAACAACATTATAATTTTGTCTTTTTTATATCAGTCACTATAGCTCGGCAGTCATGATAATGCAGTGATCTCTCTCTCTTTATCTCTCCCTCTCTCTCTCTCTCTCTCTCTCTCTCTCTCTCTCTCTCTCTCTCTCTCTCTCTCTTTCTTTCTCTCTCTCTCTATCTATCTATCTATCTATCTATCTCCCTCTATCGATCTATTTATCTATCTATCTATCTATCTATCTATCTATCTATCTATCTATCTATCTATCTATCTATCTATCTATCTATCTATCTATCTATCTATACCCCTTCATATTATGTTGTGGCCATCTATGAGGAGCTCTGTATGTCACAATCTCCCCCCGCACCTATCTGTATCTTTCACAAATTGTTGTTTATCATTGAGGAAAAGAAACAAGACTAAGTGTGTTCAAATGTTGAATGAATTGCTGAATCACCATACATTCAGATTATCAGTGTAACGTTAAACACATTGTGGTCAGGTTTTTCAATTAACACATCAGTATTGCAATTACTTAGTAATTTTGGATCGTAAACTAGTGAAAGGATTTCTAATGTTTGTTTGATCCTCCTAATGTAAGTGGGAAACATAATTTTTGTCTTAGCTTAAGCCCACAATGGAAACCTCCTTTGAATATTTAATTTAAGAAAGTAGAAAATATAATATCCTGGCCGTCATATTCTTAGAAAGTACTTTGACCAATAGATTTTTTCTTTCTTTTTTTCTACTGGGTTCAGGGCATTTCTTTTAACAGTAGTATGGAATACTGTAAAATACTGTTAATAGTTACAGCCAGGTAATCTATTCAAACTATATAAGTAAATGTTTTCCAGAATTCCAGTCCCCACAAATGTTTTAGAAAGATGTAATCATCCTCTACTCTTTTGCTGAGTTAGACTTGGTTGCTTACTTGGTTACTTGGTTAGAGAATAGTAATCATTGCAGGTGTCACAGTCATATATTTTTTTAATGTTTACCTTCTTTATGTTCATATACAATATTGGAAATATAAAAACTCTGTCTTTAGGAACTACACCACCTGCGCCTGCAAAAGTTGTCGTTACTACAGAGGCCGAGAAGCCAGTGCCCGAAGGTTGTTAAACATGCCTTACTCTTCTTTTTAACTTGTCTCTCAGAATTTACCCCCACAAGACCAGTAACTGCAACTGCTTCTATGACCAGGACTTACAAGGACAGAAAATAAATGTTTAATTTTGACATGTCGCTACCCTAGAATTACAAAGTTTTATCTGCTAAGTAACCAGTTTGGAGAAATTTGAAGTTAAAAATTTTGAGTTTCACAATATGTCAATCTTTTTTCTAATGTAATTCCTTGAACATCCTGATGACGACTCTGAATACTCTTACGATTTTGATAGAGCGGATAGAACAATTTGGTTTCTGACATCATGGTCGTAACTCAGAACGGTAAAAAATGTCAGATAGAACTTTGTAATTCTAAGGTAACAATGTTTCCACGATCTCCACTGACGGTAAAAACGCGATAGGTAATATTCTAGCTTGTAATGCAAATAAATATTACTAAGGTTAATTGCTACACTCCTTTCACTGTTTTGAAAATTATGATAGCATAGACATAGGGTAACAAGCACACGAGCAATATCATCACTTAGAAGCGGCCCCCATTGTGATTTTTCGGCATAATTTATTAAATGCTAGGGATGAAGAATTATTTCCAAATGTTTTGTCACTCTTTGTGAGGAGTTGGGAAGGAGGGTTGTGTTCTGCCCCCCTGGAGAGCAGGGCGGGGATCTAGAGAAAGCGCCAAACAAACCAAAAATGAAACACACTTAACACTAAGACTAATGTGCACATTATTTCCAAAATCAGAGCATCATCATCGTCACCATAAATAATCATCATCATGATCACCATCACCATTACCATAACTATCATCATCATCATCATCATCATCATCATCATCATCATCATCATCATCATCATCACCATCATCATCATCATCATTATCATCATCATCTTCTTCATCATCATCATCGCCTACACAATTCCCGTTTTTCTTGTTTCGTTTTTCTAGAAAACATAACAATTTGCACCATGTCAATACATTTTTACGTAACCTACAAATGTGGCGCCAAAAAAGCGTGTAATGGAAAAGGCCACAGGGATAATAACATAATTGGACATTTGAATATTTCTTAAACTTAAAATAATTCACAACCATTCTAGTCATCAAAGTGTCCTTGACGTGCCACATTAGGTATTGTGAATACAAAAGAAAAAAATATTGATTTTCCCGCAAGAAGTAAATTCTGTTATAATGGTGGCAATGGGAGGACAACGTCAGATCTCTTAATAAAGCATGCTCTTTTAGATTTTAACCCAGACATACCGTACTTGCTGACAGGAGTGGGTTTTAATGTTTCAACATAAAATGTTTGTCAAAATGTTATTTTCTTTTACTAAACAATGCAGAAATGTGCCACATTCCTAAGACAGAAAAACGTGGTAATTGTAAAGAGAAAAGAGTTTATATATATACTTGTTGTTAATGGTATGATTGCCAAAACGCTTCTGTAGTTTATAAGGCCTTGTTAGCAGAATAGGTGGGAGCCATTTCATTTTTTTGGTACAACTGTGAAGCTTTATATGGTAAACAATTGTAAATGTCGTTCTGCATATTTATGATAATATAAGCTGGAGTATGATACATTTTAAAAGAGTACTTTCAAAGGTGCTGAAGAGCATTCTATGTTTGTCACTTCAGCAATGGGTAGCCTACTTCTCAAGAGCTGCAAAGAACCTTTCAGTTAAAAATAAAAATATGAAAATGTTAATTAGCCGAAAGGAAAAACATGTGTACGTTTGGACATATAGCTCCCCAACAGTTATTTCTGAAATATTATTATTTATAGATACCACCAGACCTGCTCCTGTGAAAACAACAACGTTGCCAGCGGAACCAACACGTGAAGGTTAACAAAAATTATTGCTACTTTTGAAACACCTGCTTTGCTTTTGTGACACAACACGCAGTGCCTTCGTTTTTTTCCTCTCTTTGTAAAGGTTTCTGCAAAATAAAGAAAGTAAAAGTTTATTATAATACGGCACAACTTCCACTCAATAGCATAAAATGATCCTAACTGTTTAGTTTTGTAAGAGTCTTAAGGCGCTCGCAACTGCATGATAAAACCATTTTGTATATCTTTTTAAAAAATTATAAATGTGGATTTTTAAAACGCAATAGTACGAGATGTGATTATAACATTATCTTCGCGTATATAATTTCCATCCGATCGTGTAGCTCCCAACAATTATTTCTTCAATATCATCATTTATAGATACCACCTCGTCTGCTCCTGTGAAAACAACTACGTTGCCCGTGGCAACAACACGCAAAAGTTAAACATTGTTGCTACTGTTGAAACACTTGCTTTGCTTTTTGACACAATACACTGTGCTTTCTGTTTGAAGTTTTCTGAAGAAAATATCTCCCCGTATATAATTCATTTCTTGGATCATCACACGTGACAATTATTACAGACCTCTGGTGCTGAGAAACACGATTCATGATGTCTTAATCTTTGTAAAACTTCAACCCTGCTTTTCACCTTTGAAGTAGTAAATTTGGTCTTATCAAGCACTACTCAAACACAGAAATGATTCTGGTGAATAACCTACTCCCCAGTTTAACCATCACTTAAACAGTCTGGAAATTATACCTGATAGCAATGCAGAAAGTAAAATAATATTATGATTATGGTGGCTTGTTGTTTAAATGCGGTGTTTTGGAGACACCTGCTTATTCGGTTGTGGTTGAATGGAACAAAGGGGTCATAAGTAGATGCAGGTACTTTTTTCTATTTCGCCGCTATTTTATAGGCCTATAAACATATTATACATGTATAGGCCCTGCAACTACCTGTCTGTTTTGGTTCTTCATTCAAATGAATTAAGTAAGAGTTTTACTGCATTTGCGGCTTCATAATGGTCATATGAGCGAGCCATTCAAATGAATAGATATCTTTTACTACAAAAATGAATACACTCATTTTGAAAGTTGTGTTTCTTAGAGTTGAAACCTCCTAATGCCGAGGACTCACCATCTGTTAGTCTTTACATCGGGTGTTTGGCAAATCACTGCACTAACATAATATTCCCTTGAGATATTCAGTGAACAGTTCTTGTTTTTAACTTTTATTAGATAGGCTATGCTATCCTACCTCCCTTAATTGCTTATACGGAGTGTTGACAAATGACAGCAGTAACAAATAAGCAACTTAACTTGTTGATATAATATGCACCTTATTCTCCCCTCTGACTTTGTTTAAACATCTAGTCGCAGATAAGTAAGCCATGTGTGAATCACCCCCCCGGCGGTGCCACTGACTGAAGTGTCTTTAGGCCATTCCCAAAGGGAGGACATTTCTCGTTCTAGTGCACAGTAGAATTGTAAATGGGCTGAATTAACATTGTCATGCTCATAATTGTGCCTGAACTACAACAGGGAACTGCTGCTTTTTCTTTCCTAATCCTCGCTATCGTCATTTTCCTCTACTTCTTTTGTGTGTTTGTCACGCCCTTTTGACCCACTATTTCCGGGGTGCCTTGATAGTCGAAGCGGTCTTTGTGCTGCTGAGGCTAGAGAGGTGAGCGGAGCAAGTCTGATTCCCTGTGAGGACTTCTCTGTTGACATCCACCCCTTGACGCTCCTATGATCTTATGCAGTTGCGAGCTCCGTATAACCTTACTAAAACAAAACATTGGTTTCTTTTGTATCTGTGCAGGCAACAACAGACGTGAACCTGGACTTCCTGACCAAGGAGGAGC
>NW_004797997.1:196565-232398 GCF_000002075.1 Aplysia californica | reverse complement strand
CCCCCCCCCTCACACGCCGCTCCCTATGCACAGAATGACAGGACAACTGACACAACTCGCCAACCTCTAACGTTAAACAACACCACTTAATGCTTCCACAGCACAGCTGAAAAGCCAGACAAGGATTCACAACGTGTGCATGCTTTTATTTTGACACCACATTTTTTTGTTTCAGTACTCTCCATACTTTGCAGTTCCTTTCATTTTTTAAATAACTTATACGTCACAGCTTCATACTCTTATTTTAGGTCATCAACCCTGCAATTCAACCACGTGCTTTTTATGATTTTCTTCTTTTTTTTCTTTTTTTTTTTCACTTTTCTTTTTTAAGCTATTGATTCAGTATACACGAAGACGTGACAATTATTTATATATGTATAACTTTTAGGTGCCATCAGGTTTCATGTCTTTTTTACATTGATTGTCACTCTAGACGAGAGCCTGATTCCACCACGCTGCCTCACATTTGTTCTACATTTATTGTTGGTTAATTTCTGTAGGAGATGGAAGTTTGTAGACTGATATGAGTCATTTTGATACTTACCATCTCAGGCAAAATTCAAATAAAGTGCTTTTCTTTTGGACTCTCAAAGATGCACTGAAAAACAATGACAAGTTTACATATTACACAGATTGTCACCATTTCTGTTTTTATGAAGTTACCCATCAAATACATATTTATCTGCAACGAGAAATGTCATCCGTTTCAAATTGTGTACTGTTATTATTGTCAGTGTGAACGGCTTTTATTAATAAGGGGTGATTTTGCATTTGATATATTCTTCTTCTTCTCTTATTTTACTTGATTCTTTTCATATGCTTTCTGACATTTCTTTCTTTTAATATAATGGGAAAGATTTTGCAGTTCTCATTAAAATTTGTTTCATAGACTAGACGTGTCCCAATCCTCAACTGTAACAGACGCTTGAAAGTCTTACAGTTGCATCCTCAAAATTAATGCTGAAAGATTAGTTCCTTTAGAAATTGTACTCTCCCCCCCCCCTCCCCGCCCCCTCTCCTTTTTTCAAGTAAAAGATGTGTCACGGGCTTTTAAAAGATTATATCGACAACATCTTTGCGACCTCTATCAATATATTTTGATGTACTGATTTTGTGTTGTAGTGGTTGGAACCAGCATGAGCTGGACAAATTCATAGTTGTACTGTTGAAATGGATCAGAGGAAAGCTTCTCCCTCATAATGGGGTTTGTAGAGCCCGTCTGTTGTCAGAGATGTGGACAGAAAACAAAGCACACAGAGGATGAAGGAAAATGCTATTTCTGTAACCTCCCAGTGTACTATAAACACACATAGAAATCCCGTGGAAAAGAAAAGCATAATTTGCCAGAGTTTAAGTTCTTCTATAAAGGTAGGTTCCCCTATTGACAACATAAGTTAAAGTCGCAGGTTTTAGAGGTACGGCGAAGAATGCATTTCGTTTACGATTCTTGGTGTTATTGAAAATGATTCTTTGATTGTGTACTGCCTGTTAGTTTGTTTGTATGTTTCTTTCACCCACCGTAATATGCAATGATAACTCATACTTGCAACCATTTTTCACTACGGAAAACTATTAGAGACAACGACCCCTATCCCTACCCCTGCTCCTACAACACCACCCCGACCACCACAAACAACAACAACAACAACAACCACGACGACAACAACCCGGCCAACAACAGCAACGACGACAACGACGACCCCAAAACCAGCAACAACACCAAGACCTACAAGACCATCGACGAGAAGAACTACAACAAGAGGTTACCCCCCTTCCCTCCCCCAGCCTTCCTTTGATCCCAGAATATTTGCCTCCAGCTTGTAGCTATAGTCTACCACCCACTGCGCTTTTTACAGTTCTGCATACCACACCACAATAATAACGTTATTATGCCCCCACGTTTAATGTTCATGACTTTGCAGTAATGTCGGCAACGTTCCCCTGGTTCTAGGGGCTTGCCAAAGGTCACAAATCATTACTCTGCTTTTCTGTCAACTGACGAAACAATTATGCATGACCGTAGGCACATCAAGTTGAAGAAAAATGTGCTTATGATGACTTTACAAAACACTTTATTCATGTTTACAATGCTTTCTGATTGATCCCCACAAATGACATGGTAATTTGATTTCACAGCTAACTGCAAGAAGGACTATGCCCGTTTATTTTTATTAATGAAGCACCTTTTTATTTATGCCATTTTGCACTCAGGAATTGTTCAGACACACTTCTCACATTATGTTTTATTTGTTCATGTTAACCTGCTTTACCACAACACACGCAGATACTGGTTTTATCATTATATTATTAGTTAACAAATAGCCCTTTTTATGATTTGGGGAGTAAATGTATTTGTTTTTGTTTTGTTTTGGGTTGGTTTGGTTTGGTTTGGTTTTTTGTTATTTGTTTTGGGTTGGTTTCTTTGTGTGTATGTGTGTATGTATGTGTGTATGTGTGTATGTGTTTGTGTGTATCTGTGTATGTATGTGTGTATGTGTGTGTGTGTGTATGTGTGTGTGTATGTGTGTATGTATGTGTATATGTGTGTGTGTGTTTGTGTGTGTGTATGTGTGTGTTGTGTATATGTGTGTATGTGTGTGTATGAGTGTGTGTGTGTTTGTGTGTGTGTATGAGTGTATGTGTGTGTTTGTGTGTATGCGTGTGTTTTTAAATATGTGATTTTGTTTGTGATAGGGGCTTTGTTTTCACATATTATTATTTCTTCATTTAACTTTTATAATGCTTCAACTTTTGTTTTCTTATTTATTATTTGCACATAATAATATACTTATCCCCAGGGAATGTTTCTTTCTATTTTTTTAAAAAATATATAAAGACATCTCAACTTTGTTGCTTTACCCTATTCACCATTTGAATGCTTTTAAAGTCGTAGGCTAGGAGACAATTCACCAGTGTTTTCCTAAAAGAATATTTTTTTGTTTACTGTTTTCATTTTTAACACTTTTGTTGCATGAAAACTGCTACATTATGTCACTTTTAAATAATGAATGAATGAATGAATAAGTGAATGAGTAACTGAATGAAAGTATATATGAATGAATGAATATATGAATGAATGAATGAATGATTGAATGAACGAATGAATTTTTTCCACAGTAATTTAATCTTGTTAAACATAATACACAAGTTGTGTTTGCCGGATGATTTAGAAACACTGACTTAAAATCCACATTTGGACGATGTTTAGCATCGTATTTGTTTATTTCACACACACACACACACACACACACACACACACACACACACACACACACACACACACACACACACACACACACACACACACACACACACGTGTACGCACACATAAATGGAGACAAACACACACACTCACACACTCACACTCACACACAAACACGCACACACATACACATGCATACGTAAATAATATACAGACCGGAAAGAATATAAGTATACACACTCACACTCAACTATACACACACATACACATGCACAGATAAATAATATACAGGCCCAATGGAATATACGTGTATACATTAATATGAGTATAAACACTCACACACACACACACACACCTACTCACACATGCACACGGACATACATACTTAAGTATGAAGGGTACGTATAAAAATACATGTCTATGACGTATTTATGGAGCCCTGCACCAATGAATTTTGGCATGTTGATTATCTGCACATTCTTATCTAATGATAAGAATAATAGTTCCTTTTATTTTTACCCGTCATGAGCAATAAAAACAATACTTGATGCATTCGACTTGTTGACAGGGAAGTTCATCTGTCAGTCTTTTTTTTAAATACTGTAATATTTTTTAAGATAAGAAAGATACTTGAGGGTGTATTTAGTGAAGATAAATGAAGGTCAGAGTAAAGAAAACAGTCTGAATGACTGAAGGAGACAGTAGATACAGCTGAGATGTCTGACAGCAGAGTCTGAGATAGGCAAAGGAAGAGGGCATACAAAGATATTAGGTAATAATAATATGGGGAAGTTCCAAAAGGCGAAATATTGAATTCCCTGTTTGGTGTTGTGTTAGTCTGGGACAGGCAAATTAAGAGGTAATACATACATACATACTAGTTATTTATTTATTTATTTATATATTCTATGGGGAACAAGATTTAAAAGGCGAAATATTGAATTACCTGTTTGTTTGGGGTTTTGTGTCTGTTGGGGGGGGGGGGCATCGTTACAAATTCGAGCAGTTGTTCATGGTAACATTTCAACTTCTTTTGTCATGAAAAAACCTTGGCTGGCGTCTTATCACTCCTTTGTCTCTATGTATTTGAAGGAATGCTATTCGCGATACTCTTTGAAGGCATGTGGTACATGTAATGATTTTGTAAATTTAGCATAAATGTTTCTATCATGAATGTATTTTTGCTACTACGGAACTATTTTGAACTTGATTTGCAATTCTGGTTGGTACTTAGGATCTGCGCTCGTAAATCATCAATATTATTTTCACTTTGCAGAGTAGAACAGAGTAGTAAATCTATACTTTTGCTTTATAATCTATGGTATTGAGTGATTCTGGCTGAAGGTATTGCAGGCCTGTACAGAACATAATAATATTCTGAAGATCTTGACATTGTAGAAAAAGTAAATCTGGGTGTTTCAATACCGAAATTCGGTTCTGCGTTTTGCTGTCGCTGATCTCCGATGAATGACAAATGTGTTCCTTTTATAACTGGTTATCTTAGTATATTGGTTGCTTTTGAATCTTCTGTAGAACTGTACAACCGTGTATCATTTTGAAGTTTTACATTTCTATTATACACGTCAACTCTGTAAAGGACAAGAACGTGTTTTGTCCTCGATAGTGTCCAAAATGTTGTGTGCCTGAATTTGTAAACGTCTTCTGTTCTCAGCCACAACAACCACCACCACCACGACCACTCGCAGGCCGACAACCACACGCAGAACTACAACCACGACCCGTAGAACCACGACACCAAGGAGAATTCCTCGTGAGAACATACTTTATATTGTTGTCTTCTTAAAATACACAGCTAAATTAATGTGAAAATACGTAATTTGTTACTCTACTCTACGGTTGCTCATGTTCTTATCTTCGTTTGACACTGCTTTACTAGGAGTACGAAAATGTTTAAAAGATTAGTTCTATTTTGATAATTCGTCTTGCTTCAACAATGTGTACATTATGATAACCACAACAACAACAACAACAACAACAACAACAACAACAACAACGACAATAATAATGAACTCACATGGTATACCTATGTGCTTTTTACATGTTCACCCTAACCAGATAGACAGCCATCTATTCCTTTGACAAGGGGTTAGATCTGTTTCAATGTCACACATACATAATAAATGTCTTTATCAAACTTCAGTTTGAATTTTGTTTTCCTTTGCTGAATTCTTTTCCAGAGTTCAAAGAGACTGGCACTGATATCATTTTCATGCTGGACTCATCTGTCAATGACGAGACATTCGACTGGATGAAGACTTTTGTGACAGACTTCACTGAACAAATTGACATTGACACAGGAGACTGGCGTGTTGGTAGCATGACTTTTGATTCCAGATCTCGCCCAAGTTTCCAACTCAACAGGTTGGTGGTATAACTTTTGGAAAAAGAATCAGGAAAAGACAACAAATTAAAAAATAGTAGTTTCTAGAACACTTGACCAGACATAAAGACAGATCTGGCACTTGATATTGATACCAATAGGGAGACGAGACTGCCCTCTGTTAGCTCTGTTGGTATTATGTTGGACAGCAGAGCAGATGGCCCTGGTTTGAATACCATGTTGGGTGACCTTGGACTGATCGTTTTGCGGAGGTTTCAAGGCTCCTAACTCATTTGGCTCAGTCCTTTCGGATTTGTGTTTATATTCGGAGGTCACGCCTGTCAAATAATTTAGCATTATCGTAAGGGGTTCCAAAACCATTTTACTTTACTTTACTTTGCCTGGCTTTATTTACTTAACTTCGTGTTACTTTACTTTACATAACATTATTTATTTTACTTTATTTTACTTTACTTTATTTTACAGTTTACTTTACTTTACTTTACTTTACTTTACTTTACTTTACTTTACTTTACTTTACTTTACTGTACTTTACTTTACTTTACTGTACTGTACTGTACTTGTACTTTGCTTAAGATTAATTTACGTTACTTTGTGTGTGCTTTTGCTACGTTCTCAATATGATCTTCACTTTACTCGTTTACAAAGCAGGTAACCCGTCTTTGGGAGACTGAATGTCTGCATATTGCAGAGTATAGAATTCACTTCGCTTCTACATACAAAACCGCTTGCTTTGACTATTAATACTTTAAACATGTTTGCACATAAAAGTGTATTGTTGGAGCTCTAACCTGCAGAAGTAGTATATCTGATGCCTTTTGAGAGATGGTAAATCTTAACTGTGCGGAGGATAAAAAAGGTTATAAAGCTTCTTCTGTGTTTGTGTGTGTGTTTGTGAAAGACGGAGTTGCTAGTTACCTAGTATTAGCGCATGAACTTATTCGTGAGTTCTCCGTTTTCACAGATACAACTTCAAGGATGAGATCATTGCTGGCATTGGCAAAATGGGGAACTCCCCCAGCACCCGTAGGCCCGATGTCGGTGGTGCCTTCGATTACGTGAGACGTTCCATGTTCACTTCACGACAGGGAGACAGGCCTCGGGCTAGGAACTATGTCGTTCTTCTTACAGGTATGTCATATTGAAAGTATGTCGTTTTTCTTACAGGTATGTCACAATGAAACTATGTCGTTCTTCTTACAGGTATGTCATATTGAAAGTATGTCGTTCTTCTTACAGGTATGTCACAATTAAACTATGCTGTTCTTCGTACAGGCATGTCATATTGAAACTATGTTGTTCTTCATACAGATAATATGTCTTATTGAACAATAGAGTAGGCAGTTTTCGGACACAAAACACGTTTATTGCTAAAAGGCATAAACTAAACATGATCTACAAATGTATATGAAATATCTTGAGTTGCTTCGTTATTTTGAATTACGTACCGTGTAAATGTTATTTTTTATGCTTTTGTTGAGTTAATAATAAATAAGGTAATAATAAATTATAAAAAGCATTGTATATAACGCATAACTATGTGCAATAAAACATGTCAACATCTAGTAGAAGAACGCTTAGAAACATTCATGGTTTCCAGAGGAGCATAGTACAGTTGAGATTCGCATTCTTTTTTTTTTCTTTTGTATTTTTTCGTTAGTGTTTTACAGTGCTCACGACTGCATAAGGTCAAACGAATGTACGAAACACATTTAACATTTTCAGTTGGAAGGAAATTTTTAATTTTGCCCGAGTTTCGGCCTAAGCCTACTCTTGTCGATTTAGGACCTCAAAGGGATCTTTAACGTGCGCAACTTGCACACGGGACCTCTGATATTTTTCGCTCCTGTCCGAGAAGGCTAGGTGTAGATCTTTCTTAACTAAGAACAGGGATGTGGCTGAAAGACAACAGTAAGGAGGAGCCAAGGAATAGCAGTAGAAAGGCTACAGAAAGAGTCAGGGGCCTATAGGAGGGGGCAAAGGAGGTGAGAAAGCTGCGTAAGAAAGTGCACACGAAAGCAATGACAGGACATTGTGAGAGAGCAGGAATAGATGTGAAAGGAGAACATTTTACTGAAGAAAATTTGTCCATCGCTACCCGGATTCGAACCCGGGACCTTTGATCGAGAGGCGAACACCTTAACCTCTAGGCCACGAGAGCCCCCTTTAAATTCTCCAGGACAGACATGTTGTAATCACTGGCTTAAAAAAGGACAAACAGAAATACTATATGAGCACTTGGTTTTGTAGGAACTGCCTTTATGCTGAGTGACAAAACGTCTCCTGTGCTCTTGCTATTTTATTTAGATCCTACGTGTTTTAGGTGTTCAAATTTCCTGTCTTTTCATGAGAGGAAGGAAACATTTTCTTCAGCTCATTATTATTGTTTTGTCTGAGATTCACTTACAGACCTCCACAGAAGGCCAGCATTTTATTCTATTAAAGGACTGGATACAAGAAAGGAAGCATTCTCTTTGAAATACACATTTAATGTTATTAATGATGTATTGCTGTGTCTTTGTTTGTCTTTCAGGAAATGAGAAATATTTGAACTCTGAACGTAGTTATGGCGCTGCAAACAGACTGAAGGATCTTGGCACTGATGTGTACACTATCGGCCTAAACTTTAGAGATACCACTGACATAGATGAGATCAGCTCCAAACCTACTGACGCATTCAGAACCATCATCAACAGCCCAGAGGAGATGGGAGAAGTTCCAGGAATATATCTGTACAGAATGAATAGAGGTGGGCACTACATTTGGAGACCTACATCTGAAAGAGGTTGCTCTCTGTTGTTGTTGATGATGGTGTTGCTGTTGTTGTTTTTGCTTGTTTGTTTGTTGGGATTTTTTTAGGGGTGGGGGAGGGTGGGTTTTTTAATGTGTTTGTTGTTGTTTATTGGTGGTGGGGGAGGGGGGTGAATGTAAAAGCAACTTGTTGGTCTTGGTTTAGTGTTGAGAAGTTTGTCTCACAGGAAGAAATGATGCAAATACTATTGTTATAGCTTTTGTTCTTTATATAATATTATACTTTATTTATCTGATTGTTTCTTACCGTATTGTTTCAGCACCACCACCAACTACCCGACCCACAACAACCACAACAACCACCACGACTACAAGACGTCCTGTCGTCCCCTACACTGGCAAGTTTATTACAATGATGTTTCTGTTTTTTATCATCTCAATAGAACTAACTAAAACAGTTGAACATAGTCGCTGACAGTTTTATTTTTGATTCAACCCTTGATTCTAGACAGCCTTTTCCTTTCTGGGATTATAGGCCAACCCTTTCTGATAGTGAAGTCCTTATTTGTTGTCTTTTATCCTAGCATTGGGCTCAGTAATGGCTTGAGTTGTAATAAATGGTATACGTACTAGATAATAATGTAGTGAGACACGGGTTTTTTTCTCCATTTTTCGGCTCCAATTGGAATGGTTTTGTTGCTGTCGTTTCGTAAAAGTTGTTATACTTGAGAATATTATCTACTGGCTGTAAACTAACTGTATTTCTATGATCCTCTTTCTTTGGGTTTGTTTTTCGGTGTCGCCCCAAAAGCCTTTTGGGGGGCGAGGAGTTACTTTAAGGATTGGACATAATTCACTGCTTGAGATGTGATTGTAAATAAGGGTACCCCCCCCCCCCTGTTGTATCCAGGTGACTGCAAGTCAAAGGCTGACGTCATCTTCCTGCTGGATACATCGGGTAGCGTGGGAGAGTACAACTATGCCTTGATGAGAAACTTCACATTCAACACAGTGAAAGACTTGGAAATTGATAGTGGTCTATTTAGGGTTGGAGTCATGACTTTCAGGTTTGTGCATGGACCTGTTTTTTTGTTTTTTGTTTTTTGGTGGGTTTTTTTCTTTTGGTCCCGTATCTTTATTTGGCGCCGATATTTGAAAGTTACTTTAAAATGTGCCAACGTGGCAGAAATGGTTATGCTTTAAGAAATACAAAACAAGAAAAAGGAAATTTGATTATTTTTGCAACAATAAAGATGATGATGATGAGGATGGCAACAATGATAATACTGAGGTGCTGAGAATGAGGCTAATGTTGGTTGTACATGGACTTGTTTCGCTGAATATGTGTCGTATGTTTAGATTTGTCTTTGGTAGGAAGTTTGTGTACAATTTGAGATTCTTGTGTCAGATCCGTGTTATGTACCAAATAATAACATTATTTGTTCTTTTCTTCTTGGAGTGGAAAACATGCATTTTGGTGGGGGGGGGTGGATTTGCCAGTATGCCAAATTGCTGTTTCTTTTACTTAAACCCAACTAAAATTAACTGGACTGGACCACAGCATTAAGCCAAAGATGCATATTGTGTGTTTTTACAAATGATACGTCAATGTGTATCGACCTCTAAATGAGTAATTCATGAATGGTAGCACACATAGTGCAGGGCAGGTTGCATCCAACTAAAAAGAGTTAAGAATCGTCCTACTAGAGCTTAGACATTTTTTCAGTAGGTCATCATCTATGCGTTACGTATAACACGTTTCATGGAATGGCCCAAAAATCATAGGTTGGTCCCAAGTTAAAGCCATTGAGCCTATTGAATTCATGTTAAAATCATGGAATAATTTTAGTTGTGATTTAAGAGGCACCTACAAACTTCTCTCGACAGTGACACTGCACGCATTGAGTTCCAGCTGAACACGCACGACACCAAGCAAGACATTTTCAATGCATTGCAGCGTATGCCTTACGTGTATGGCTACACACACACCGCCGAGGCTTTGAGACGAATTCGTACTGAGATGTTCGTATCTCGCAATGGAGACAGACCAGGTTGGTCATCAAGTGTTGTTCTAACTTGTTTGCTAGTCTTTAATATCTATTTCCCGTTTAGCCTCTATATTTGTTCTGTGTTCAGATGTGTGTTGTCTGTTATTCTTTGATGAAGAACTCTCATCATGTCTCCTGCTCTAAGCGTCTTCACATTTTGGGGTCTTATGAAATATATTGCAGGCATCTACTTTTTCCTTCCTACTCAAGCGTATCTATCACACCTTTGATTTACCAACGAGCATCTAGCCTTGATTAGAAAGGGAGTGTGACTTTTCGACATGAGTAGAAGTTGATGCATATGGCACAGTGTACTTGCAAAGGGAATAGAGAGAGCCTTTTAATATTTTCTGTGTTATAGACCTTGAATGACTGTGTGACTGTTTGTCCAGTATAAGCAATAGGTCCCATGCCATGCAATGCGAATGCTCGTCTTTATGAGTTGTTCTCCATTCCAGTTCTGTGTCTTCTCTAAGCTGTAGTTAGAAAGAAAAGCTGTCGTTGGAGACATCGTGCGAGGGGGAACTTGAACGGTAAATTTAGACAGAGGGTTAAGGGTGGTCACATTGCAGAGTTTGTATTTCTACACCCTCGTCGACTAAAATGAAGTCTTGTTCATAATATTGGAATAGGGATTCAACCATGCCTTTCATGGGCAGCACTGGTTTGGAGGGATAAAACATCCCAACAGAAAGGCAGAGATACTCAATAAAAATTCTCCCCACTCGGGAATCAATTACGCACCTAACTGATACACCACAGATGCAGGTTGGTAGCTTAGTTATAAGTCACATTAGGTAACTTTTGTCCAAACATATTGCTTTGTTATACTACTTCAGATGTGCCCAACCTGCTGGTCATTGTGACTGACGGCCACTCGAACGTGAACCACGAGGAAACAATTCCCGAGGCCCGCCTCATCAAGAACATGGGCACCACCATCATCACCGTGGCTATCGGCCTGGAAGACAACACCGAGCTGAGGGGCATGGCCTCCCAGCCCATCCAGGACAACATGATCGAGGTCATGGACTTCGAGGGGCTGGGACAGCTGTCTCACACCATTGTCACTCCTCTTTGTTCCGGTGCGTATTTTCTTATGAGAGACCTTTTCAGACAACCACATTTTCAGTTTGACAGTGTTCCACTATAGATATTATGTGTGTGTGTGTTTGTGTGTGCGTGTGTATGTGTGTGTGTGTGTGTGTGTGTGTGTGTGTGTACGTGTGCATATGTACGTGAGTATGTATGTATGTGTGTGTGCGTACATGTGCATATGTATGTATATGTATTTGTGTGTGTGTGTATGTGTGTGTGAGAGAGAGAGTGAGTGTGTGCGTGTGCATATGTATATGTGTGTGTGTATTTGTGCGTGTGTGTGCGTCTTTGTGTGCAATGTGTATATATGTAATTTATAAAACATTAACTTAATTAAAATTAAGCTTTCCCCAAAGTGGGTTGGGATATACATACAACTACACTGCACTGCTGTAGAAAGTGCAATCCATCTAATGACTATAAAAATGGTGAAATGGTAGTGTTTTAACGCCCCTGTCAACACTGTTAGGTTATTTAAGAGTCGGGACCTCCGAGTTCAACGTCCATCTCCAAAAGGACCGATCCAAAAGAGAAATTCTAGAAAAGTGTCTTTCCCAAAGACACAAGGTCGGACCGAGCTGACTGACGCTCGAACCCCCGAACCCGCAATCTCACGATTACCTGTCTGGTAGCCTAACCACTAGACCACCGAGGCCACCATCTAATGGTTAAACGGTTTGCCCCTATTAACCTTTACATTCGCATGCGAATGCGTCATGTTGGCTTAGGTATTTAATCTCTCCTTTCTGTTGTTTCTCCCTCTTTCTTCTGAGCTCTAACTTGAGGGCTACATGCTCTCCTCTTGCTATGTCTTCAATGTGTCTAACAGAGGATCTCACTGATTTAGTAGGATTTTTAATGTTATTCGTTACCTTTTAAAAACTGTTTTATTGGCCAAAATATCTCCTGGGAAGCAGCAACAAATAGTTTGTTTTTATTTTTCAAGTGCTTAATGCTTTGTTAAAGTCGTTTATAATATTTGGCACTGAAATAATTTTGGTTTGGTCTTTCCCAGATATATGTAGTACTTTCTATAAGTGTTAAAATGTCATTTATTAATAATAATTTTCTTTGACCATGTTTCAGATGCTGATATGTGTGAAAGAAATCCATGCCAGAATGAGGGAGTGTGTGTGGATGGACTCCGCTCCTACATCTGTGTCTGCACCAGAGGATTCTATGGCGATAACTGTGAAAACTGTTAGTAACCAATCACATTCCTTTCTATTTTTTTCCTTTTTCAATTTCCAATTTTGAGCTAGCATTTTCTTTGATTGAAAAAAATTGTTGTCCCAAGAACAAAAAATATTGAAGAAAGCCCTTTTGTCTATTGAAAAATGATAAATTGGTTTATTATTTTTGCACCATTCTATATTTCTTTCTGATTCACTCTCTGAAATAATGCAGTGCCTTTAGGAATTAAAATGGGTTTTTTAAAAATTAAGAATGATAGATGAATGTATATAAGAAATTCCTTTTGCTCTTTAATAGATAGTATTCCAATTATATCATTATATCTGATGATCCTCTGAATACCCAATGGAAAGAATCATTTACTGGAAAAGAGCATGCCCCCCCCCCGCACCCCCCACACGCCAAACAAACAATTAAAAAACATCACAACCACTCCACCAACAACAACAACAGCAGCAACAGCAACAACAGCAACAACAGCAACAACAACAATGACAACAATAAAACAACAACAACCAACAATAAAAAGAGCGAAACACTGCACCCTTGACTTTCAGAGCCAAGCTGTAATTTTCCGGTTTCTATTTCTATTTCTGTTGTTCCCAGCATGTGGAGAGGCTGCTGACGTTGTCCTCATCCTCGACTCCTCCACCTCTGTGGGCTCCCAGAACTTCGCTGCCATTAAGAGCTACGCTCAGAGGCTGGTTACGGACATGGAAGTCTTGAACTGCGGCATCAACATTGGTGTGATGAAGTACAGCTCCGCTGCCATGATTCAGTTCAGCTTGGGCTATTACGACACTGAGGACGAAATCATCCGAGCCATTGGAGACATCAGCTACACACCTGGCAGGTCTAACATGGCTGAGGCGCTTCGCTCCGCCAGGGTTCAGATGTTCAATGGAAGAAATGGAGATAGGTTTGTAATATTTCTGTTTACCTTTAGCTTCTTGGACTCATTAAAATTTTCTGATTCGATTAAATATTCTGGCAGTTGATATGGAGGAAGCAACAATTTTCACACATTCCATTGCATGTCTTCATGTTTGTTTTGTTTGTTGTTTTGGTGAGTGGGGGTTGTTTTGTTTTTTTGGGGGTGGGGGTTTTTTGGGGGGTGGTAGTCATTAATTGTATTTCTTCATCCCTTGCGTATGTAAAGTGTGCTTTAAAAGTTATGCTTGTCTTTCTCATAAAAAAATTACTTTATCAGTGTGACCCCCCACCCTCCTCTTTTTTTTCGAGCTGTGGATGTCTGTTGCAATATCAATAATTCGTGAACCTCTCATCCGACCTACCTCAATAAATCAGTAAGGTTTTGAAAATCAGCTTTTTAAGTTGTACTCTTTAATACATGACATATCCAAAATATGTTCTAGGTACGACGCTCGCAACATTGCTTACCTGTTGACTGACGGCTCTGTTGAAATCAATCGTGACATCACTCTATCCGAGGCTGAGCTGGTCATTGACTCTGGAGTCCGCCTCATTCCCCTGGCTGTGGGTCTGAGAGACAGGAGTGAGATCGAGCTTATTGCTGAGACACAGGGAATGCCCCTGATGGAGATTGAGAGCGAAGCAAGCTTCAAGGCCATGAGCGACCAAGTTTTGGAGGCTGTGCACGACAGTAAGTCAACACACTGAGACATTTTATCACTCCTCACTCTTCCTAGCGTTCACTTTTTAGGGTTCAGTCGTACTGGCCCAGAGCATGAGGTGTTTCTTGCAAGGCACTCTGTATGTGTTCAGTCTTTCTGTTATATCACACTTTCACCTCTTTTCTTTATTACACCATAATTCACAATTTTTGCAAGTATCGAAAGTCCGTTTACCTCTCTTCTGTCAGCTACCACAGTTATAAAACGTGACCTATGGCAATTAGAATGGAATTAATGATAGATATAGAAAGAAAACTTTGGAACTCAAACTTATACAAGGATTTCTTACATGAGCTCAATTATCATTTTTCATTATTTAAAAAAAAAAATAGCATCCGTTGTATTTAACAATGTTTCAGCAGGTGTAGTTATCAGAAATATCGACGTGCTCTTATTGTAATATCAAAGTACTTATTTTTTCTATTGAAATAGCACTGTGGTCCTTTTATTTTCCTAAACATGAATGATCTATTTGAAATTTGAATCTTCATCGAATGGTCAATCTCCTCTTCATTTCAGCCACTTCAGGTATTCACCATTTATCATCCTTTTGATTTCAACCATTTTTAATGTTGTACTGCACATCCATTCCTCAAATGTCACTACCCGAAGACATTAATAGTGTGGAGTTTGTCTGGGAGAGCTTAGCTTAGATACTTAATTTCTTTATTTATGTTTCTACTATTGTTAGCTTAACTTGTGTAAAGAGAACTGTAAATAGAACTTAATCAACCTTGAGAATCAAGTACAGCCGAACTTGTTATAACGGCCACCTGTCTAGGACAATGACCAATTCAAACGGCCACCCCCCTCCCTGCGTTCTTTCTGCATTAAAATGAAACTATTCAAGACAACCACCTGTTCAAGACGACCACTTTTCTTCACGACATATGATGGCTGTATTGAAAATTTTCGATTGTACTTAGAAGAAAATGTTACGATACTAACAGAGCCTCCCAGAAAGCACACACATTGATGAACAGGGTACACATCGCACTTGCTTTTTCTTATAAAAGATGTGTCTCATTTCTGAATTACAATCAGCATGTTTCTTCCCTCAAAAAGCACCTATCCAGCAAATCACACTTTGTATGCTCCGCCATCATCGTCTACGATTTTCGTCTTTTTAGTCAACAACTTTTTAAAAAATGTTTCAAGTGACCGCACATTAACGTAATGAGTGAATAACTAAACTTTTGATCTTGTAGTTTTGGACTGAATTTAAATATACTGATTTTAACTACCAAAGTATTCTCACTGATGTTTCAAAGCTTTCAAGTCTGAGCATAATTTTTCATATCTTGAAAGCTTTATTATCGTGACATTGCTGGTCGTTGCAAGAGAAGGATTTAAAGGCAAAATTCATCACCCTGATTTAAATCGTAGCAAACACCGCAGGACAATAATATTTCCTCCAACGGATGGGGCTATTGATTTGTTACAACATCTTTCACGGGTACTTGTTCCTTTATATTTTATTAATCTATGAAAAGTTTTGTTTTCTAATTCCTCTGTTGGTTTGTTTTTTTACATCATCATTTGAAGTTGATTCTGCTTTGTCAATGTTGTATAGTTATACAAAGAACTTTTTAATTTAGCATAATATGCTTCTAATAGTCTCATTTTAATGCATTCATCTTTGACATCAGATTCCTTCTCAACTTTATGTGGTCGCTAATACTGTTTATAACATGTTCTTTAGATACTGCCTACTGCGCGTTTATAACATGTTCTTTAGACACTGCCTACTGCGCGTTTATAACATGTTCTTTAGATACTGCCTACTGCGCGTTTATAACATGTTCTTTAGATACTGCCTACTGCGCCTATACATGTCATTTAATTTTTGTCTTTGTCTTTTTATCACCTTTATTACGTCCCTCTCATTCCTTTTTTTAAAACCCATTTTCCTTTTAAATGCAAAAGCCACAGCTGAAAGCATTAATCTCCGTTTTTTACGCTAACTCTTTAAATATAGCAATAGCTTTTTTCATAATAATAAGAAGAATGCAGTTCTCTTTCTTTCTCTGCTGAAAACGTTTCAACAAACATTGTTCGTACTGGGAAATGTCAGATGTTAACATTGTGAACATTGCAACGATTTCACTAACCTTAATATCTTCAAGAATAATATTCTCTTCGGCCACTGCCAAGGAAACTTCAACAGATGCTTTTTCGCCAGTATTTCATGAAATGCATCCAAAATACAAAGACTAACCATTATTAAGCTCTACACTTGAATATTGATAACATACTCCCCTATAAAGGCTATATATGTAAAGAGAAAACAAGGATTCATGGAGTCGATAGTCAAAACAAGTGTTATGGAATTAATTTCTCGAGCAAGTCAATTATTGTAAAATTGTGGTTATATGGAATTTTGTGTGATGCTGGTAAACATCAATTAAGCAACATTTTGCTAGTGAAAAGTGTGAACCATATGATTTGGAAGAGCTCCGACTCAGTCTTTTTTTGTAGGTTAGTTTTGGTAGATAAAGCACACTATTGATTAGTATGTTTATGCTGCCAAATGGTTTCTCAACCTGCATGAATCCTATCACGTAGGTGTAAGAGAGAAGTATATTCGTATACCGCTTAATTATTTGTTTTTTGTTCTCACCTGTAATTTACAATCCCCTCATCCCCTATGTGTGGTATTTTTTGTGTGTTTTTTTTACATCTGACCTGTCACTGCAATTATGCATACACACATACCAAAGTGTCATTTTGTTTGATTCACAACTAAAATTAAATCAGTGTATCCATTTGCCAGTGGATAATAGCAATTACATATTAAGTGGGAAATCCATGATCAGAATTAGAAACGGTTGATCTTTTTCCATACTATACGTTTAGCATCTGTTATTGCTAAACTGTGAGTATTATTTGCTCTATTGAACAATAGGACACTTAGACTGATCTGTTTGTGTGTGTTGCCACACTTGTCCAGATGTATATTTGCCAATCGTAAGCTTTAGTTTCATCATCATTTTTCATATTCAGGATATGTTGTAATAGTGGGTTCTGTTTGCTTTC
This sequence comes from Aplysia californica, assembly GCF_000002075.1. Classification (NCBI taxonomy): domain Eukaryota; kingdom Metazoa; phylum Mollusca; class Gastropoda; order Aplysiida; family Aplysiidae; genus Aplysia; species Aplysia californica. Next base: position 215,052 of record NW_004797997.1, on the reverse strand, counting down.
TAGCTGATGACCACTGCTCACCGAACCCATGTTCAAATGGAGGTGTCTGTATCCCAGAGGCTCTTGGATTCTCCTGTCAGTGCGCTGAAGGCTTCTCTGGAGAGACATGTGGCAGAGGTATGGATATAGACTTAGCTTTTTTAAAAGTTTTGGTGAGGGTTTACGGCGCTCTCAACTGCAAAAGGTCGAATGAGCGTCATGGAGTGAATGTCAACAGGCAAGTCCAAACGGGGAATCAGGCCTAGTGTGCTCACCTCTCTAACCTGAATAGGACAAAGTCTGCTTTAACTATCAAGGCACCCCTGAAATAGCAGTTCACAAGAGAGTGACATACATACAAAAGAAATAGAAGAAAAATGACGATAGTAAGGATGAGGAAAGAAAAAGCAGCAATTCCCCCTATGTTGTTCCTGCACAGTATGAGCATGACATTGATAAATCAGCCCATTTACAATTCTACTGCGCATAAGAGCATGTTAATATCCGCCCCTTTGGGAATGGCCTAAAGACAACTTCAGTCAAAAAGGGGGGTGGGGAGGCAGGACTATTACTTCTTTTTTCAATTTAAGTCAGCTTTGATATCACGACCCAATATGATACGTTGTTGACAATTGGTTCATGGACGAAAATGTTTCGCGAAAGGAAATTACTGGAGAGTCATTTGGAATTGATGAAATGGAACAGCTTGTGGTAAAAGTAAGTGTCATCTTCCACGACTTTACCCATTTCGACAATCACGTCCAGTTGGTTTCTGTTCTTGTGGGACAACCAATCCGACAATGAGTAATGGTTTTTACAAAATATGCAAATCCTCAATCTTGTCAGTGGTGTTAAGTCTAAGTTGTTCTAGCAGCACCGAGTTGTAATTGGAGGTGTTCATAGTCCAAATTAGAATAAGCCAGAATCTGACACTTCTGATAAAATGTGATGTAGTTTACCAATATCTTTTTTTAAGTGCATACATTATTGTTATCAACTTTCTCTGACGTATTTTGAATAATATAAAAATCTCTCTATTTTTTTTCTATAGTTTTGTTTTATTAAGCAATTCTTTTCTTTTGATGACTTTTCGCAAAAGTCATTTCATAGCTGTGCTACGTTTGATGATTATGCATCAAGCTTACTTTTTGTTTTACCATCGAGAAGCGTGCATTATACAATAAACCTTCTATGAACTGTGTAAAAGTTCAGTTAGAGCTTGAGTTTTGGAAAATACATCTTAGATTAGGCTACTTGGCTGAAGAAAGGGAATAGCGTTTTTGGGGAGCTTTTTTGTTGTTATAACTTGTGAAAGAATATTATGGTTAATAAGGTTAACGAATCATTGGTTAAAACAGTTTCCAGAACCAAATGCCGAAAAATTATGTTCATTTTATAGACATAAACATTTCACTGATCGTGTATGACTTTTGTTCATTGTGTAGATTGTAAAATGCATAGAACTTGCTGTTGAACGGGAGTTTGCGCTCTGCAAACGTTATTTATTAAAATGTATTATTATGAGTTGTCTGTACGTCACACCCACAGTTTGCAACAGCCAGGCCGATGTTGTGTTTGTCGTGGATTCGTCCCGCTACAACAGTGGACCAGAATTCCGTACCATGAAGAGATTCTTGCGAGATGTCGTCAAACGTATGGCATTCAGGGGAGGCAACTTCCGTGTTGGTATTGTGGAGTACGGTTCCTCTCCAAGGATGAAGTTGTCACTGCTGGAGGGAGACAACAAGAGGACTGTTAAATCCGTCATTGGAAGTATGAGGTACGACAATATACCATATAACAACTTGTGTTGGAAAATGTAAAGATATTATGCATTTTAAGTGGAAGATCAACGTTTAAGAATACAAGTGACAGGACCAGTCTGAACATGCTTAAAGAAACTTTATGACCTCAAGTCTTGTTTGACTTTTTTTAGACAATATGTGGGTAGTTCTTCTTTTTTTTCCTTTCAAAATATAACATCTTGCTGAAAATGAGTCGGAGTAAGTTTTTTTTGTAAAAGGAGCAACAAAGTGACGAAGAACTTGAAGCTGCAGGGTTCTAAAAGACCTTATTTGTGAGTCCCTTCACCGAAGCTGTATATGTACAGCTCTCCCCTTAGTTGTGACCTCAGTCGCTTCTGTGGAAGCCTTCAAAAGAAAACGTTGAACCGAGCAACTACCAAAGATTGTTTTAATGTACATTTACTGACCAAAAATTAGTTCTACACTCTCCCTTCCTACTCTACTTTTTCAACCAAGACTACCATAAAAGGAATCACACATTTTTCAGAACACCTTTGCACTTTTATTGTCTTCCTTTCTTTAATTCCTCCTTATTAATCTAGAAGATAATAACCAAGCTAAAACAAAACACAAACAAAAACAAAAACAACGACATCACTTTCAACACAGTTCCTCATCTTTCGTCCTTAGGCGCGTGCGCGGTGACCCTGACCTTGGCAGAGCTGCAAGTGTGGTGGAGTACAGTCTGTTCGGTGCCGCCGGTGACCGAAAGAACGTCCCCAACTACGCGGTTCTGCTCACGCGCAGCATGGGCACGAGGAACAGTGTAGCGGCCATCAACAAACTGAAGGCCAAGGGAACCAAGGTTATTGGAGTCGGTGAGTGGCTGTAATAAAGGGAGGCGTCTATCGTCTTTCAAACGTTCAGTGCATATTTCCGACAGCAGTTGTAAATTAATAATAATAATAATAATAATAATAATAATAATAATAATAATAATAATAATAATAATAATGTAGATCATTTTCATTGTGCCCACTCCCGTGTGAACACAACTCTAAGCGATTTACATAATTCCATGTATGAACAATATTTACACGCGCGCGCACACACATGCCACACACACGCACCCCCCCCCCCCCACACACACACACACACATACACACACGTACACACAGACACCAACTTGCTCGTCACACGCGCACTCTTCCACATCGTTACGAAATGAGCACATACAAATACATAATAAAATAAAATAGAATAAAGATAACTTATTGTACAGAATGTACTCCAACTGACTGTTGTTTGTTGCACTTTTTTCTTACAACTTTGATTTTTTTTTAAAGTCTCCATAAAAACCCCACCAAAAGAACACTCGTAGTCTCAAAGTAATTATTACTTTCAGGAGCCAATGCCTTTTACCCTTCTGTCTAGTATGTATCAATTTGACTGGTTGAGCATTGGTACATCATCAGAGAATCCAGTATTAGTAATGTTTTCAAAACTGTCCAACCTGCTCTACTGGCCACCTGTCCAAGACAATCACCTGTACAAATGACCACTTCCCACACCCTTTGCTTTCTTTTTATATATAATATTATACATGAAACGGTGTAACTCGCCCCTCACTTTTAAACAACCACTACTCTCTTCGACATTGGTTGCCTGTGTTGGACAATTTGGGCTGCACCAAAATCCTCTATATCTAGAAACTTATTATAATAATAATAATAATAATAATAATAATAATAATAATAATAATAATAATAATAATAATAATAATATTAGTAATTTAAAAAATAACATTAATATTAATAGTAATAATGATAATAATAATAATAATAATAATGATAATAATAATAATAGTAATAATAATAACAATAATAATAATAATAATAACAATAGTAATAACAATAATAATAATAACAATAGTAATAGCAATAATAACAATAATAACAATAATAACAATAGCCCACATCCCTCGTGACTCATCAGAGCAGAGGAAGATAGGACTAACGCTAACATTATTATTTTTTTTAAACAACAACAATCAAATAACAGAAGCATGTTTTCTTATAATTATAAACGTAAGCACCATCCCACATCATCACTTACCACCACCATCACCGTCATTTCTAAGGTCATCATTGCTCTCAGATCCTTCACAAACATCTATAATTATCTTAAACATCTATATGTAACAGTTATATGTCATAACAAATTTGTACGTTATACATTATTGGGCACTCTCATACGCACATTTTTCTACTAATCAGATGGCGTCAATATCATAGACATGGGCAAGGGACCAAAAAAAAAAAAAAATAATAATAATAATAATAATAATAACAATAATAATAATAATAATAATAATAATAATAATAATACTGAGGTTTTGAATGGTATTGGAACTGACCCTGTACTTGACCTTTTGTCGTTGTAAGGTATTGGACTGAGTGGCACCGACCGTACTTACATGGAAGCTGCAGTCTCTTCTCCCATTGACGAGACCATGTTCATGGCTAATCAAGTCGAGGATCTCATGTCTTTGTCTAGAGACTTTGTCAACTTTGTGTGCGAAGGTAAATAGTCAAATGTTTGGTACTTGAGTTCACATTCGATTTTACAATTTTCATGTCAGATGTATATAAGTTAAATCTTACCACTTACTAGTATCATTTAATACTAGAATCACTTACTTGCTCATTTACTAACATCATTTATCTTAATTCATGATGGAGTTGTTTAAGTTCGTTTTATCTTTTTTTTTCTTCCCTTTTTTGTTTTTTTGTTTGTTGTTTGTTCATTTGGTTGTTGTTTGTTTTTTTGTGCTTAAATTGTCTCTTCAAGAAAAAGTCCGAGTTCAGATATATTACTTGACTTGGATAGTATCAAAATGCACTGCGTACTTCAATACTTTACCAATAATTGGACTTTGAAGACTCCAATGGTTCCAAACTGTTTTACAAGCTCTCTCCGCATGTCGTCTTCGTAAAAGCTATCTTTTAAAAATTCCTTTTTTAAATCATGTTATGTTAGTTTTTAAAATAAACACTTTACGTTTTCTTTCCCAGAGAAGAATATGTGTGCTGTCAACCCCTGTCAGAACGGCGGTACTTGTGAGAACGGAGAAAAGACGTACGTGTGCAGATGTCCTACAGGATTCGCTGGCAAAGACTGCGGCCGACGTAAGCTACTCACCAGATTACTGCTTGATTAGACGGGTAACGAGACTGTCACAGTTAGCTTGATTTCTTCTTTGGGGGGAGGGCGGGTTAACATTTCTCGTGCCCTTGTTGGGACCAAAGCCATAATGTGCTCTTTATATGTCTTGTAGTAGACTTTTTCTCATTCTTCTGATCAGTACTTGCAGTAAGAGAGTTGAAAACTAACCCACAAAGTCTATTGCTCTTTGCATCTCACAATCAGCAGCACCTGAAATTGGGTAAAACTTTAATAACTGACATAATCATCTTCTAGAATCTCACCGCTGTTTTACACGTATATATATAACACATACACACACGTACACACAGACACCAACTTGCTCGTCACACGCGCACTCTTCCACATCGTTACGAAATGAGCACATACAAATACATAATAAAATAAAATAGAATAAAGATAACTTATTGTACAGAATGTACTCCAACTGACTGTTGTTTGTTGCACTTTTTTCTTACAACTTTGATTTTTTTTTAAAGTCTCCATAAAAACCCCACCAAAAGAACACTCGTAGTCTCAAAGTAATTATTACTTTCAGGAGCCAATGCCTTTTACCCTTCTGTCTAGTATGTATCAATTTGACTGGTTGAGCATTGGTACATCATCAGAGAATCCAGTATTAGTAATGTTTTCAAAACTGTCCAACCTGCTCTACTGGCCACCTGTCCAAGACAATCACCTGTACAAATGACCACTTCCCACACCCTTTGCTTTCTTTTTATATATAATATTATACATGAAACGGTGTAACTCGCCCCTCACTTTTAAACAACCACTACTCTCTTCGACATTGGTTGCCTGTGTTGGACAATTTGGGCTGCACCAAAATCCTCTATATCTAGAAACTTATTATAATAATAATAATAATAATAATAATAATAATAATAATAATAATAATAATAATAATAATAATAATATTAGTAATTTAAAAAATAACATTAATATTAATAGTAATAATGATAATAATAATAATAATAATAATGATAATAATAATAATAGTAATAATAATAACAATAATAATAATAATAATAACAATAGTAATAACAATAATAATAATAACAATAGTAATAGCAATAATAACAATAATAACAATAATAACAATAGCCCACATCCCTCGTGACTCATCAGAGCAGAGGAAGATAGGACTAACGCTAACATTATTATTTTTTTTAAACAACAACAATCAAATAACAGAAGCATGTTTTCTTATAATTATAAACGTAAGCACCATCCCACATCATCACTTACCACCACCATCACCGTCATTTCTAAGGTCATCATTGCTCTCAGATCCTTCACAAACATCTATAATTATCTTAAACATCTATATGTAACAGTTATATGTCATAACAAATTTGTACGTTATACATTATTGGGCACTCTCATACGCACATTTTTCTACTAATCAGATGGCGTCAATATCATAGACATGGGCAAGGGACCAAAAAAAAAAAAAAATAATAATAATAATAATAATAATAACAATAATAATAATAATAATAATAATAATAATAATAATACTGAGGTTTTGAATGGTATTGGAACTGACCCTGTACTTGACCTTTTGTCGTTGTAAGGTATTGGACTGAGTGGCACCGACCGTACTTACATGGAAGCTGCAGTCTCTTCTCCCATTGACGAGACCATGTTCATGGCTAATCAAGTCGAGGATCTCATGTCTTTGTCTAGAGACTTTGTCAACTTTGTGTGCGAAGGTAAATAGTCAAATGTTTGGTACTTGAGTTCACATTCGATTTTACAATTTTCATGTCAGATGTATATAAGTTAAATCTTACCACTTACTAGTATCATTTAATACTAGAATCACTTACTTGCTCATTTACTAACATCATTTATCTTAATTCATGATGGAGTTGTTTAAGTTCGTTTTATCTTTTTTTTTCTTCCCTTTTTTGTTTTTTTGTTTGTTGTTTGTTCATTTGGTTGTTGTTTGTTTTTTTGTGCTTAAATTGTCTCTTCAAGAAAAAGTCCGAGTTCAGATATATTACTTGACTTGGATAGTATCAAAATGCACTGCGTACTTCAATACTTTACCAATAATTGGACTTTGAAGACTCCAATGGTTCCAAACTGTTTTACAAGCTCTCTCCGCATGTCGTCTTCGTAAAAGCTATCTTTTAAAAATTCCTTTTTTAAATCATGTTATGTTAGTTTTTAAAATAAACACTTTACGTTTTCTTTCCCAGAGAAGAATATGTGTGCTGTCAACCCCTGTCAGAACGGCGGTACTTGTGAGAACGGAGAAAAGACGTACGTGTGCAGATGTCCTACAGGATTCGCTGGCAAAGACTGCGGCCGACGTAAGCTACTCACCAGATTACTGCTTGATTAGACGGGTAACGAGACTGTCACAGTTAGCTTGATTTCTTCTTTGGGGGGAGGGCGGGTTAACATTTCTCGTGCCCTTGTTGGGACCAAAGCCATAATGTGCTCTTTATATGTCTTGTAGTAGACTTTTTCTCATTCTTCTGATCAGTACTTGCAGTAAGAGAGTTGAAAACTAACCCACAAAGTCTATTGCTCTTTGCATCTCACAATCAGCAGCACCTGAAATTGGGTAAAACTTTAATAACTGACATAATCATCTTCTAGAATCTCACCGCTGTTTTACACGTATATATATATATATATATATATATATATATATATATATATAGAGAGAGAGAGAGAGAGAGAGAGAGAGAGAGAGAGAGAGAGAGAGAGAGAGAGAGAGGGGGGGGGGGGAGAAAGTGAGAGAGAGAGAATTTAAGAGTTTTGGTGTTATTTTCGTGTGCCTATTCCATGAGTTCGTTTAACCTGTAACTCATCTGCTGACAACTTATTCCACAGCTTGTGATGACAGAGCTGATGTCGTGTTCCTTATTGACTCTAGCGGTAGTGTAGGCTTTGACAGCTTCCGCCGCATCAAGGAGTACATTCATCACGTCGTCGACAGCTTCAACATTGGGCCTGAGGCTACTCAAGTGGGCGTGGCTACCTTCAGCCAGAGCAGCAGAGCTCACATCTACCTGGACTCCTACAGTGTAAGTAATATGTGGCGTCGGTGGCCTTGTGGTTAGGCTACCGGACTTGTAATCGTGAGGTTGCAGGTTCGGGGGTTCGAGCTGCGAGCAAGACGTACCCTTGAGAAAGGCACTTTACACGAATTCTCCTCACTTCACCCAGGAGGGAATGGGTACCCGGCAATAGACAGTGAAAGATCTTATCAGTATGTTAGTTTGTTAGTTTTTTAGCGCCTATAAATGGCCGCTTGCTCAGTATCCTTCCCAGGAACTTGAGGTTGTTTCAGAATGCTCTCAGGTCTGATGAGGTAATAGTATAGATTGTTAAGCGCACAGAGCTTACTGTTGGGCGGGAATGTATGCTATACAAATGCTGTCTATAATTATTAATAGCTCACCTTCTTCCTCTTAGCTTTCCCAGAATGTGGACGTTACTTCTCGGATCTTTCTGTAATAATCACTTTTTTCTGCCAGTTTGCCTGTTTGGGTTGTTTTTGTTCCAAAACCGATTTCAATATCCTGTTTGCATCATCATCTGATAGGTCTCCCTTTCCTCTCTTGCCTTCCACTTCGACCTGGGCTTCGAGAATATGTCCCCTGAGTGAATCATGGTATTTGATTTGCCCATAGTAGTTCATGTCATTCTGTTATGGTTTAATAGTTTGGCGCTCTCCCTTTTACTTTTATGCCAAAGATATGGATTTGATTCCCTTATGGTCAGAGTGTTGTACCGAATATCTATGTCTCCGAGCAATGATGTTTACCTCACATCCCGGGTTGGCCTCAGAAAACGTGGTCTCTATAATAGTGATGGGTGATGGTGGGCCCTCTGATCGGGTCTGCTCTTCTCTTCCTTCTTTCCAGTATTACAGCAGTTCTATTGTAGGGGGCCCTCGTGGCTTGGAGGTTAAGGTTGTCTCCTCTCTTTTAATAGGTCCCGGGTTCGAATCCGGAAAGTTTTCTTCTCTAAATTGTCTCCTTTCACCTCTTTTCTTGCTCTCAAGTAATGTTCTGTCGTCTGCTTTCGTCTCCACTTTCTGCCCCCACCCCATCACCCCAACCTCCCCCTCCCTCTGGTCTCCTGACTCTTTCTGCAGCCTTTCTACTGCTACACCTTCGTTCTTTCTTATTGCTGTCTTTCAGCCAAACACCTAATCTCATGGTAGGAAAGATCTACCCCTAGCATTCTCGGACAAGGGCGAAAAATATCGGAGGTCCCTTGTGCAAGCTGCTCATGTTAAGGATCCCTTGGTAGTTCAAAAGCGATAAGAGTAGGCTTCGGCCACCACTCGGGAAAAATTCAAAATGTCCTACCTACTGAAAATGCTAAATGTGTCCCGCGCTCTCATATGACCGTATGCAGTAGCGACCGCCGCATAACACTTACCCCGCAAAAAGTTATATTGTGTTCCATACGATACGTCTTCATTGTCATGTTAATCCACCTTTATTTGCTTCTAATCTGTAGGACAAGAGAAAGCTGCAGGCTGGTATCTCCGGCATCAACTACGTCTACGGCAACACAAACACAGCCTCTGGCATCAAACTGGCCCGATCCAGCCTGTTTTCTGACGCTAGAGGAAATCGCCGCAACGTTCCAGACTTTTGTGAGTGTGCAGCTCATACAATACGTTTCTGGTAGTCGATCGTTAGATTGGAATTTTTTTTCTCCTTATTTAGCCAAGTGGATGTGTATTACTTTCAAGTCCTTTTTCTGAGAGTGGCATTTAAAGATATATTTAATTGTTTTATTCTTATCATGGCTATGTTTCAAATAGTAAATTTCTACTACAACTCTGACAAATGAAAAGTGTTCAAATCATTTCTAAGATTGGAAATGCAAATATCTAGCATCTTTGAAGAAGAGCTGTGATGGACATCACAACTTTAGTAGAGCAAAATGATTTGGTTTTAGTAAAACGGTTGCAGGAAGATGCTAGTTAGCAATGAGTCCCATTATGAGTTGATTACGTGAATTAAATTACTGTTTTGTCCTCATTCCAGTGTTCATCATCACTGACGGCCTGTCCAACGTGAACCACGAGTCCACCATTCCCGAGGCTGAGCTCGCCCGCGCTCAAGGTATCCATATCTTTGCTGTCGGTGTCGGTATCGGCGACCCATGGGAACTCAACGGTATCGCCAGCGAGCCAACAGCCAGCAACGTCTTCCAGGTGGACAGCTGGGACGGACTGTGGGAAATCTCTAACCAGCTGATCGACAGGACCTGCAGAGGTAGGCACTGGCTTGCCTTCTTCACCCCCCCCCCCCCCCCCCAAACCCAGCTAATAATAATTATTATTATTATTATTATTATTATAATTATAATTATAATATTAATAGTAATAAGAATAATAATATAATAATAATATTATCTTTAATAATGATGATAATAATAATAATAATTAATAATAATAACAATAATAAAATAATTATAATAATTATAATAATTATAAAAATAAAAATAATAATAATAATAATAATAAAAATAATAATAATAATAATAATAATAATAATAATAATAATTAGCATTTGTACATAGCACATATCCCTGCTCGACAGCAAGCTCAATGCGCTGTACACTATATTATGACCCCAGCCGACCTTAGAACATTCAGAAACATTCTCAGCTAATTCTCTGGGATAACTGGGTGTAGTGATGTCAACCAACAATGCAATTGATTCATGTTTGTATATTGTCTTAACTTGATCTATAATGCACCTGATCTACAACTACAAGAGTAATGTCGTATTTTCACACCAAGACACAATCATGTTACTTCTACCGATTAAAAAGACTTAAATAGCTATTTTGAAGATTCTCTTTGTCATTAATTATACTGACCATTGTTTCTTCAGTTTGTGAGCACTAGTAATCAACCTGGACATTTTATACTCTCCACTGACTAGGTGTCGTTTTTAATGTACAAATCCTTACCAAAGCTAATTTGTTGAAGGCTAGGTGCTCGATCCCAATTTCTCTAAGGTAAGAGTTATGACAACTTGAGAAAAAGTCCCAAGTTGTCCATCAGTCATACCTACAGAGACAAAGAATTGAACTGGGTACTTTGGCTTGAGACACTAAAACCATGCCTCTAGATATACAAATCATTGATTGTACATTCTTCCGTCATGTTTCAGCACGTGTGATCATTTACCAACTGCAAGTGACTTCCAATAAACATTTTTCTTCACCTGACATAATTCAAGTCCTGGAGAATGGAAAATCACAAACCCAGCAAGTTCGAACAATTAAAATAAATTTGAAGGCACGAAACGCAACATCAATATCCGGAGCGAAACTCTGAACGTCTGCCTGGTGGAAATGCACTGAGGCAAAGACAATGGAACACTCCTACCACTGCTGACGGAGGAGTGAGCCATATAAAGTAGTCACTGTGCGTGCTGGCGACACAAATCATCAACTCGTGTCTCCATTTACTTTTTCAGATAGTGGAGTGTGTGATGGAGATCCTTGCTTGAACGGCGGAACGTGCGTTGCTGGACCTGGAACCTTCACATGCGAGTGCAGAGTTGGATTCTTGGGAGACCGTTGTGAGCTTGGTGAGTTGTGAGCTCTGTAAGCGAATGTTGGGGGCTCTTACTTAATCATCTAGAGCTTGGTATTTTTCCTTGTCTTTGACGAAAAAGATGACTGTACCTGAGGCGTAAAATGTGCCTCAAGAGTCATTGTCTTTGTCAAATATGTATGTTATACAAAAAGACACCTACACATAACACTTATTGAGAGTGTGTTACAGTTGTGTGCACCATGTAGTGTTTCGTTGAAGAACCACTCGATTGTATTTGGCCCTCCATCACTGCATGGTGTGTACTTTGATAGGCTTCTTTTTGTTGGTTTGTGTTGTTTTGTTTTGTGTTTTGAGGGGGTTGGACTTTTATAGGGGTATGGGTGGGTGGTTGGCGGGTGCTCTGGTATGGTTTGCTTCTTCTTTCCTGTCAAACATCTATCGACCTTATCTCTCCTCCTTTTTGTGTTTGTTACTCTCTTGGAACACCTCTAATCTTCGGCACTTATATGACCTTATTGAGCTGCAAGTACCGTAAAACACTCACTAAAACTTAGGGGTGGGGTTGGGGGGAAGGGGATCTTGTCTTTGTTTTGGGTTGGAATTTGTTTGTTTATTGGGGGATGTTGACAAGGCTAAGTGATCGGTGGAATCACTGTAAGACAAACATATGTTCTCATCTCATTTCCTGCCTGTCTGTGTCTCTAGACTGCGGCTCCAGCAAAGACATCGCCTTTATCCTGGATGCCTCGGCCAGTGTGGGTCCTACCAACTTTGGCCTGATGCTCAAGTACGTGTCCACCGTGGTGAAGGATCTGACAGTTGGAGGACAGGATCACCGCTTCGCTCTCATCACGTACAGCACCAACGTTCAGACCATCTTCAGTTTCAACCGTTACACTTTACCTGAGGACACGATAGAAGCTATTGAGACCACTATCTATCAAGCTGGTTCAACGAACACAGCTGATGGTTTGAGACAGGCCATTCAGATGTATCAACCAGGTGAGATGTTATTCTTTTCAGTCAAATTTGCTTTCTCTTGACATTTGATTTGTTGCCTTTGTTTGTGTGTGTCAAGGAGACTCTAGTACACATATGGAGAAACAAGGGCGGCTCGTGGGTCTAAAAAGGGGGCGTGCACAATTAAGCTATCGCAGGCTGAACATTGTCAAGGCATAGTAAATGAGATGTTGTATAATTTTAGGATCTTTGGGTTGGTGAGGGAGGGCCTCGTGCTTTTATTTTCATTCTTTTTACACGTCGCTTTGATTTCTAGAACTAAATCTGTTTTAGCTAAACATCAAATTCGTCCATCCTGCATTATAACTGAACACTCCAGTAATAACTTTCACCACTCCACTACAAAACCTTTCAAAGGCACAACCCTAGGCTTTCTCTGAAACATGAACTGAGAAAGCCTAGGCACAACCCATTGGACGGCGACTTAAGTATGTCACGTTCACCTCCCTCAGGTTCAGGGTCACTGAGTCTCTTAAAATAGCGGCGAGACGATGAACCAATCATAATTCACTTGAACACTCCGCCGGATTGCTCCGAGGCTCACATATTTTTGGCATTGAATAGCGTCCAGTCTATCGCGTTTATTTTTAGACTGCCTACTGTGGGCTATGCATCAGCACTATTCGGCAGGAGCACATTTGAGATGTGCCGACTTATAAGTATTAATGTACCGACAAACTGGCAAAGGGTGTCGTCGTCGCTTGGGTTATCCCAAAGAGCGATTTATAGGTCAGGTTACCACTGTTGAATATCCTATTATGTTTAGTTAAAGTGTGTGGACTTTGGCAGATATAGACACAAAAATGACAGTTATAGCGCCAACGGGGACCTTCTTTTGATATTACATTTGGCTAGTGTTTTTTCTGGTTTATTTTATTTTATGTTTGTGGGCGCTTTACGTAATAGAATATTTAATTTAAAACATTTTGGCGGCACTGCACGACCGTGCTCTATGGACGAACCGCGCCAGGGAGAAACGGATTTATATTTATTTCATGGGGCTGCCCAGTGTTTATTCCTATGCTATACGCTGCATATGTTTTGAAGATTCCTTTAGAATAGCTGGGGGGGGGGGGGGGGGGGGTTTATAAACAAGAGTGATCACATGTGCATGTACAAGAAACTACTTAATATCAAGTAGTCCTGTTTCTGTTGTGGTTTTTTTATATAAAAATGATCATACAGTAAAAAAGCCCTTGCTGCGTAACAAAGCTTCATGGAAGGTTTATTACAGTCAGACCGTCAGAAATACTGAAAAGGCGATAAAAATGAATGCTATTGGAAAACACATTCCATAGCCATTGACAAGATAACGGAACGGAAAATCAAATTTTACTTATCTTTGTCTGCACAAGGGATTTGTTGTTTGGCGATATTTTTTCTCCTTTCAAGAACTCGTGTAACCTTTTGCCGTCGTATTTCCCCCCTTTGTAGGTTTTGGAGAGAGGCCGAATGCTAAGGATGTGGTCATTCTCATGACTGATGGACAGAGCAACATCAACTACTGGGACACCATTCCTGCTGCCACTGACCTTAAGGCAATTGGTGCAAAGGTCATCGGTATTGGCATTGGTCTGGAGAACTATGACGAAATTAATGGCATTGCATCGAGCGTCAAGGATGTGTTCCCTGTAAGTATAATGTGTCAAGAATTCGTGCAGTTTTTTGTCAGTGCTGTCCTTTGTTGCAAAATTGTATCATTTCCTTTTTATTCTGTCCATAGCTTATTTAAAATATCTTAATCCCTAAGATAGATGCCTTTGTTACAAACATTTGAACCAGAGAACGACTTTGACTCGGGATATTCTCATTAATCGGCACTTTGAAACAATGAAGTGGGAGTATTAACGTTTTTCTGTTCCCAAAAATATCACATGTCGCTTCATGGAGGAAGGGGTGGTAGATTCAATTTTTTTGTTCCTTTGCCTAATTTCACAAAATCCAATTTACGTATCATACATGTGTGTTGTTGCTATTAACTCAGCAGGGCTTTTCAATCCAGTCAAATAACACTTTATTTCCAGGCTGTCTCATGTGTTGTGTAGTTCTGTAGAGTGGATTCTCCATGTCTGATCCCTGAGGGACGGCGGTGGTCTAAATTGTATGGAATAGGTGCATACCTTACGTCGGGCTTTTACACAGTCATCTAATGGTGTCTCGTCTGTTTCAGGTCACATCTTTCAACAACCTGGCCGAGGTTGAGCATGACATTCTGGAGGGATCATGCAGTGTGACAGAGTAAGCCCAGACCCTTCTCTGGGTCGCAGATTCCCAAAGAATCCTATACAAGCATCCACCCCATTTATTACCTACCCCGCTATTAGGACCTCCTGCGAGTACAAAAAACAGAGAGTGAATTGAGAGCTTCTGAGAAGTGTGTGTGCGTGCCTGATCATGCTTGTTTGGATAATGTTCACTCATTGTATCATTTCTTTCATTAATATGCTCATCTATCATTTAATTGGTCATGTTACGACTTACTGTTTCAAAGAATCATAATAGTTTTGTACTAATCTTTCCTTGTGGATATCATTGGTGAACATTTCAGCATTTACTCTGTTTTTACAGTAGCAATGTTGATTTTTTCGCCCCAAAGGATAAAATTTGTTAAGTAAATGTCAGTCTTCTTTGTGACAGTTTCTAAACAGAAATAGAGAAGTGTTTAGTTGGCATTGTATGAAATGAATTTTGGATTAAATTGTTCTTTGAAAAAAGAAACGTCTCAGTTCTTTAATGGGTTCTTGTTTTCGTCTTTAGGTTAATGCTGTCTGCTGAAACTAAAAACCTAGGATTCTATCAGGGTCTTTATGTGTCGTCGGTGACCTAGTAGTTTGCCTCTGGACTCGCAACTGTAAGGTCGCGGGTTCGAATACTGTCAGGGGTTCGACTTTGCGTCCTTGGGAAAGGTACGAATTCTCTTCACTTCACCCAGGTGGAAATAGGTACCCAGCTATAGACAGTGGAAGGTCTTGTCAGTTTTTATAGGTGTTTGAATGTGTCAAATCCGCAGCTTGTACTGTATGCTTCCCCGGAAGACAAGAATGCTTTTGGGTGTTTTCTGCTGGGGTAATGATAGCTGTAAGTCGCAGGGAACATGCTGGAGAACTTCGATATGCGCTATATAAATGCAATAATTACTGTTAAAGCCGGGTGGATGTAGCCCAGTCCCATTAACCCTAGTTGGCCCTGACAGGCAGGGTGGAAGCTTGTCCTCTAAATTATCGAAATTGTGTCGATGAAGCAGTAAAAATCAACAAATTACGTTACTTGGTAGGTATTAACCTGGTCCATTATGTCTATTCGCTTATGGACTCAACCATAAAAACGAGCTTGCTGACTTTACAAAGTGTGAGACCAATACTTTCATTTGATGTAACCATGGAAATACTTTGATAACTAACTTTTGAAACAAAAAACAAATTACAAATAAGTCGAATGATACGTTGACAGTGGTACATATATACGTCAAGTGAATGGGGCAAAGCGTATGTGTTACAAAGTAGATACACAGTATAATAATTTATTCGAGTACCGTAACATACATTATCGTACTATGCATAACGTACATTTGCTTTTCAATGGAACAGTACTTTTGAAAATCTTAAATATTCATACATAAGTGTAATAATGCACATAAACGTTGAATTGGACAAGATAAAAACTGTAAAAATCAATGCCCAAATCGAGTAGGCTAAATGGTGTTCAATTGCAGTAGATCTAGTCCTTATACCGAGAAATCACGTTTTCCGTACGCTTTGTTCAGCCTATATCTTTAGTGGACTCCTGAAACAAGAGTATGCTCTTTCAAAAAAATACACGTTGCATTGCCTTGAGAGGAGGTGCAAATTATTAAGATGAGCTGTATTTTAAAGTGCTTCTCTGTTTTGCCATCGCTTATATCATAAATTTCATTTCAAGAAAACTAACGAAAAAACGAGAGATTTTCCTTTTTGAATTTGAGAAAAACGAAAATATGTCACGACGCAATTAAACCAGGCGCTCTTCCTTTTTGGGCATATGGAATTTTTGGTATCATGTTAAAGGCTATTCATTTGCCTTGCTTTAGATGAAAAAAATATACATTTATTTTGAATGGAAGTCGAGATATTTGCGATTGAAGGAGATAGGGTCTCTTGGTTTCAGGAGTAAAATTAACGAGAAATTGGCCTACAAGGTTTGGTGGTTTCTGATGAGACACTGATTTTACCATAATGACACATGTTTAGTGAGAGTCCTTGGAAACTGCAAATTAACAATTTTGTGTGTGTGTGTCTTTAATAATCAACGTTGTCTTCCTTGATTATCCACACACATAAAATCGTTTGTTTGTTTTTTTACGGAGGTACAAGACATGGAGCCAAAAAAATTCGAAAAAAATGTCCAAACTGGCCGAAAAATGCTGATTTCACGTATTTCATTATTTTGACAAGCGCATGATTTCACCACAATGCCTCAAAATGAAATGCATGTCAGTCCACGTTATCCCATAAAATAGCTTATTTTATTAGCCTAACATTGGGGGATTTTCTTCCCAACCCACGCAACAACCCAAGGGATCCAAAAACCTGGCATCTTTTATTTTCCTGTGTGCCCTTCATTCGCAAAATTCATCATCATTGATGGGGTCATAGCATTAGTAAATTATACTCTGCTGAAGAAAATTACACTACCCTATCACAAAAACATTAATGTGCATGTACGTGGGTGCAAACAGCAGTTCCAGGGAATTACTTTGCATTGTCCTAACTTACATTTCACTAATCTTTGTAGCTCGTCACTTTTACATTTCTACATAAATCTGAGTATGCCCAGGCATAATGTTTTTCATTGTTGTGTAGATTTCGAAAAAAAAAAGAAGAAAAAAACTTAATTTGTTAAGCATTAAGATTTGTTTTGAATAAACTAGAGGCTAAAATTATCAATATCAAGTAATGATTGATAAGAGTATAAATTATATACTTTTTAGAATTATTTACAGTAGTGTATATAAATGAGCTTAGTCCTATTAGTTTATTCTTGGCTTCATCATTTAATTTTTTTTCTCACAAAGTAAATAATTTAAGCTTTCAACAGTCCGTAGTAATCATCGGCATACTAGTGATTCACTTAAATACATATATAATACGATACGTTGAATGTGCAAATCAAATATTCAAAATTCGTGACAGAATAACCATTAAAGTAAGATATTACGATAAATTGGCCTCTCTGTTTAACAATATGAATGCCCAAAAAAAGAAGTCATAACACCGGCCGTAATTCATGAATAATGGAAATTACTGCCTTACAATTAATTATTTTGACAAATTTATCATAATGGATTATAGCCGTAACAAGATACATATATTATTTTAAAGTAACGTAGCCAACACATTTATAACAAAACGGGCTTATTATAGTAAATTGAAGAAATATTAGTTTCTGTACTAACAATTTTAAAAGACTTGTGGGCTTTTTTTTTCTTTACAAAAAAGCCAAGAAAAATAAAATTAGTAAGGGTTGAATTAATTAAAAATACTGTAAAGACAGTGTGTCCACAAAAGTGCAGAAAGGTAAATGGACAAACACATCACAAAAGTAGTACAACGAATAGGCACGAGTGCTAAAGAATTATTCCGTTTTCACCAGTTCACTAGAAAGTACAACACACACACACACACACACACACACACACACACACACACACACACACACATACACACACACACACTTCGCGCACAGCCCGTCTCCTAAATGATCTAGATTGAGTCGATGAAGGTGTAAAACAACTTCTTATCTACAATACAATTTACATATTATTTCATTAGCGGTGTACAATATAACACACACACACACACACACACACACACAAACACACACACACACACACACACACAAATGCACACACACACATACATACATACATACATACATACATACATACATACATACATACATACATACATACATACATACATACATG
>NW_004797997.1:193387-195840 GCF_000002075.1 Aplysia californica | reverse complement strand
CCTCTTTCATTTGCAATATTATCGACTTGGTTCAACATGGATGGGTATTTTTTTCACCAAAAGCGAGGCAAGTGAACAGGCTGTAAGATGATACCAAATAACCCAATAAACCCAAAAATTGACGAGCGCCTGAATTTGCCGCGTCATGACAAAAGTGTGTCACCACACGGTGATATCAGGTGCTCCTCATTTTGGGGGGTATAGGACGTTATTGTTATAACCTATTAATGAAAATTTATTTAGCCATGCGTTTGATGACAAAATATACCTATGTATCTTGAAAAGGTATCAAGATACTTAAATCTGGTAGATTGAAGAAAGTGAAAGTCGCCTGATGTGGAAATGGCCGCCAAAGTTTGGAAACTTCCAAAGCTTCAGCGTCCACGGAAACTCCCAAATTACTTATTCTTCTTTTTATTTGTTCCTTTGGTCTACGGTTGTTGTTGCTTTGTTGTTGTTTGGGGGTTTTTTTGTTTTTTGGGGGGGTTGTTTTCTGTTTGTTTGTTTGGGATTTTTTATTTTTTTTTTGTTGTATTTTTGTCTTTTTGTTTTGGAGTTGGGTTTGTTTATGTGTTGTTTTATTTTTTGTTGTTTTTAGGGGGGGGGGTGAAAAATAAAAACAGAAATGTGTTTTTAATAGGACATTTAAAGGTGTTTTGAGCCAAAAACAGGAAAAAAATCGATGAAAATTGCAGAGCTCACAGAAAATCCGTTTCTTCGATTTCATTTTTTTAGCGAGAGCCTGATTTCACCCCGGTGCCTTACAAATATACACATCTTCTAAATTAGCACGATTGGGTCGACGGGGACATGATAAATGTGCAAACAGTATGTATGTGGTTAAAATCATTCGTTTGTTTCAGCCTACCTAATTAAATAGTGTTGCAATGGAATCAGAAACATAGTATTTATATTTCGAATTCCGAGTCAAACCAGGCATTCATTCCATCACTGAAGTCTACAAAAATATAATCTAACAATGTCGACAATCACAATAAAGAGATAATAAATAAAAACGTGATAAAAGATTGGCACTATGCTGTCTTCAATAATATTATGAGTTCTGCGTGATATACAACTTACCCTCTATCAGACGCAGCGTGAAACCATGACAGCATTCCAAGAAGATCCAATAATATTATGTTTCACGTATTATGCAAAATATGTGGAAATTAATCATGTTGTAATAAACATGCTTATACATTGCATTTCCATGAAATAATAGAAAACAAAATGTACACGTTTCTCTTCGCCAAATATAACAATTTAGTCAGGATAAAGCTTTGATTATTGAGATTCTCGAAACATTTAGGCATGATAATTATCCTCAAATTTACAACAATCTACACATTCCAACAGGTCAGACTTTAAAGAAAAAAAGCAGACATAAAACGATCAAAACTGACAGGAACTGGAGTTCTGTCTTGGATGACGAGTAGCTTATCGAGTGTGAGTCATTGCAGACGTGGGCAGGGTCTATTTTTGGACAGCCTGGAGGGTACAGCAGTTCCCGCGCCATGCTTTCGTAGATAAACGCCGTGTGGCAACCGCATGACTGGAGTTCCGATCTCTGACACTCAGCGTTGAACAGGAAAGCTCTGAGGGATAAACAAGCCGGCTGGCGTTTTTGTTTGTTTGCTTTTTTGGGTTGTTGTGGGTTTTTTTGAGTATTTTCAATTTGTTTTCGTTTTGTTTTTATTGTGAGTTGTTTTATTGCTTGATGTTTGTTTGTTTGTTTGTTTGTTTGTTTGTTTGTGTGTTTCTTTCTTTGTTTCTTTCTTTCTCTCTTAGAGTACAAAAAAGAAGTGAATCGACACAATGATGGTCGTTAAACACTGGAGAAAAATAAACACAGACAGAAACCACAAAAGGAAAGACAAAAAATAGAACGAATGCAGTCGAAATGTGACAGATTAGCTGCTTTTGCCCCTTTAAAGAAGAAAAAATATTACCACCCAAACTGAATCAAATGAATTCCGCAGTATGCACTCGACAGATGATGCGATAAAACCGGGTTTTTTTGTTTAAGATTTGCGATCACAGAAAATACAGCTACTGCTGGTCACTAACCTACATGATTTCAGTTGTTCATCGGAGCCGGCCATAGACTTAAGTAATATAGTATCCTAGACTGGGTACCGCAACTCTTAGCTCTCATAAGAACTCCGCTGCAAACAGGCTCACAATGGGCGCCCAGATGGAAAGCAAAACACTCTGAACGTGTGTGTGTTTGCGCGCGCACGTGTGTGTGTGTATGTGTGTGTGTGTGTGTGTGTGTGTGTGTGTGTGTGTGTATGTATGTATCTACATGTGTATGTGTGTTCATGTGTGTGTATTTGTGTGCCTATGCGTGTCTGTACGTGTCTGTGTGTCTATGTGTTTGTCTATGTGTGTCTGTGTATGTATGTGTTTGTGTCTGTGTGTGTCTGTGTGTGTGTTTGTGTGTGTGTGTG
>NW_004797997.1:188323-192154 GCF_000002075.1 Aplysia californica | reverse complement strand
ACTATCACCGTTCCTCTTCATATTGGCAGTCGACTGGCTGATGAAGGAAACCACCAGAGGACACAGAAATGATATACAGTGGACACCATGGACGCAGTTGGACTATCTGGGTTTTGCAGTCGACTTGACGCTTCTATCGCACACCCAGGAACAGATGCAAGCAAAGACTTCAGTATTAAACAGCCTATCGGAGTCTGTTGGATTGAGGATCCACCCCAAAAAGTCAAAGGTCCTAAGGACAGATGCACAACGAAAGGAGCAGGTCAGAATAGAAGGAAACGCGCTAGAAAACGTTGAATCTTTCTGCTATCTTGGGAGTATAAATGACAGAGAGGGAGGAACAACTGTTGAAATAAAGTCCCGCATTGGAAAAGCACGGGCTGCTTTCGTATCTTTGGATAGGATTGGGAAGACCAGAGATATCTCACTTCGAACAAAGCTGAAGATTTTCAATTCAAACGTGAAGTTGGTCCTGTTGTATGGATGTGAGACATGGAACGCATCACAGACTTGCATAAAGAGGATCCAGGTTTTCTTGAACAGGTATCTAAGAAAGTTACTGAGGATCAGAGGGACAGACAGGGTCACCAATGTGGAAGTCTTAAGGAAAACAAGACAGATCCCAGTCAGAGATGAAGTAGGAAAAAGGAGGTGGCGATGGATTGGACATACTCTCAGGAAGTCAGACAGCTGCATAACAAAGAAAGTTTTGGATTGGAACCCACAGGGCAAGAGATCAAGGGGAAGACCTCGTGGAACCTGGAGAAGAATCACAGAAATCGATGTTCAGAAAAGTGGGAAGACATGGAATAACATCAAGAGGCTAGCCCAGGATAGAGAAAGGTGGAAGGTGTTTGTCCGTGGCCTATACCCTGGTGCAGGATGAGAAAGGCAATGATATGATGATGAACTTATTTCAGGGAGGGGGGGGGGGGAGGGGGTGAAAAGTTGTAGTATCTTTTGCCCATGGCACAGAGTTCAGGAATAGGTGACCCAGTTTGTCTCCCAATACAAGCAAGGAAGTTTGCTCATTTCCTACTGTTTTTGTCGGACTTAATTAACACGACCGGACAGAGGTTTCTGTGACACATTTCCGTTAAAAAAAATATTTCCCCAAAAGCTAGATCTCGAACCAACTGTGCGGATAGATTCTAGTTTAATAACACAACTGGTTGTAGGACAAAATTCTACATATAAATCTTCTAAAACAGATACGTGGAATGTTAGAACTATGCAATTTAAGGGCATGAAATAGATAGGATGGAATTAGACGTATTGCCTTTATTTTTAGAAGAGAAATGGAAAAAGCGAGGCTCACTTAAAACAGGAAAGAAAATAATAAAATTCAGGAGAATAAACCTACGAAAGTGGTGTAAGAGGTTTTTTTGATGAAGCAACAACAAAGAGCTGTAAAGGTATTGGGGGTGTGTCAGAGACGTCGTTGCGAAATTAGGAGGGGAGCCTTTAGACAGAAAGAAATAGAAATGCAAACTCAAAAAGCCAACGCTGTCACCTACCAACTCGCACCCGTCCTATCTTACCCAAGCATTCCATGGACACAAAGAGACAGCTTATCACTCCATATCAACATTATGCTAGCTCCCAGTGCCAACTCTGGCCATTAAGTAAAACCCATGAAAGCAAAATCACCGCATGCGAAATGAAATGTCTCCGCAAAACCCTTAACATCACAAGATGAATGAAGAAGTAAGAGCAGCTATCGGCATTGAGTCCTGCCTTCATTACATAGAAAGACAGAGGAAAATAAAATTATGGTTTGGCCACCTGTTACGTATGTCACCTGGCCAGCCAACCTGGAGAGCCTACAACACCAAGCATTCAGGCTTTAAAGGAAGAGGAAGGCCACGCAAAAGGTGGATCGAGGGTGTCAAGGAAACCCTTTAAAAAACATAATATCACAACTGAAAGAGCTGCGGAGCTGGCCTACCAAATAAAACTGCACCTCCGCTCGACTCTTAACGACAAAAGAGGATGAAAAGTAAAAGTAAGTACTTTTAGGCGTAGTTATGACAATAACAATGACAATCTTTATTCATCTCGCAAGGAGAAATTTGTCTTGGTCGTCAACAATGGCAGTAGACGTTATAAAGGTTAGGTGCACTCACGCATACACACAACAAGACAGGACATTAGAAAGTACATGTCTCATGTGTTGTAACAATCCGCTCTGTAAAACATGCTCTCTCTCTCTCTCTCTCTCTCTCTCTCTCTCTGTCTCTCTTTCTCCCTCTCTCTCTTTCTCTCTATCTCTCTCACACACACACACACACACTCTCTCTCTCTCTCTGTCTCTCTGTCTCTGTCTCTGTCTCTGTCTCTCTCTCTGTCTCTCTTTCTGTCTCTGTGTTTCATTTGTAGCACTGCGTGTTAAGTAATCCCATTGTAGTTGGTACGAATGAATTTCTATATCTGTCTGTTCTTGCTTTTTGGAAATGTATCGTTTACTGCGGATCGATAATTGAAATTCAGATGTCAGTGAGTGACTATGGTTACTTAGTATATATCCACCTTTTTTCAGATTTTAAGACCTATTTTCCTCAGAAAGTACAGCCTCTGATTAACCTTTTAACGATGTTGTTTACGTGATTTTGCCATGTAAATTTGATGTCGATTGTAATTTGTACCAAGATATTTGTACGAGTCCGAGATTTCAATTGTTTTTTGTTCAATTACGAGTGGTGGGATTGTTGGTTTTTCTCTTTTAAAATAAAAACATCACTTCCTTTGTCTTTGAGAGGTTCACTTCTAGAAAATTTGAACGCACATTTAAAAAACATACATAGTCCTTCGAAATGCTATTTTTCATCTAGATTTATAAATCCAATAATAGTGGAGTAATCTGCAAACTTACGAAGGCGTGTTGTTTTATATTTACTTTTTTGATCGTTGGTATATATTGTATACAAAACTGGTGACAAAACACACCCTAGAGAACCGCCGGTGTATCAAAGAATTGTGTCAGATTTTGTGTTGTTCAGCTCAACATAGTGTGGTTTGCCGGTCAAAATTTCCAGGACCCATGCTGCGATATACTGACTCTCAGACTCGGCAGTTCTTCAGTGACAATATGCGGTTGAATGGTATTAAATGCTTAAGAAAAATCAACAAAATGCACCGTTCTATACGTTTTAGATGTTTCAAAGTGTTTCAGTACAGGGTAACAAAAACAAGTACAGCATCTTCTACGTTCCTCTCTGTCTTGTTTTTATGCAAACTAGATATAGATTCTAATTTTAATAATATATACTAACTCTGGAGCATGATGATGAAGAAGGACAGGAATTCTATAAAGATCAAGAAAATAAAACGATACACCTAAAGTTTCAGGATATAATGCTAATTATATGGACATTATCGCAAAACAGGAGATGCACGCATGATGTGGCCAGGCAGTGAGGATTAGGTAAAGAAAAACTCAGCGAACGTATTATATTGGTGCAGAGTAAACAATTACACGATCACAATTATATGGTTTAAAAGGCGTTTTACTTGGAAAAGACCTGGATTTAGAACGTGAAGCTAAATACACTTTATACTTGTACACAAACGGTTTTGAAATGCCATAAAAATTTTACTTTAACAAAATTACCAGATACAGATTGTGAAAATTACGATGTGTCAGTCATATTATTATGTTGAATACAGATAGAAATTGAAAAGCTGAAAAAAAATCAAAGCACCAATCTAAATTTGAAATAAATCTTATAATTAAAAAAACACATGAAGATGTAATGGAACGCTTTTGCATTCAAATATTTTATACATTTCAAGCCCTGAAAACACTTCTAAACCTCATGAAATATGGGGGGG
>NW_004797997.1:183810-188223 GCF_000002075.1 Aplysia californica | reverse complement strand
GGGGGGGGGGAGGGGGTGAAAAGTTGTAGTATCTTTTGCCCATGGCACAGAGTTCAGGAATAGGTGACCCAGTTTGTCTCCCAATACAAGCAAGGAAGTTTGCTCATTTCCTACTGTTTTTGTCGGACTTAATTAACACGACCGGACAGAGGTTTCTGTGACACATTTCCGTTAAAAAAAATATTTCCCCAAAAGCTAGATCTCGAACCAACTGTGCGGATAGATTCTAGTTTAATAACACAACTGGTTGTAGGACAAAATTCTACATATAAATCTTCTAAAACAGATACGTGGAATGTTAGAACTATGCAATTTAAGGGCATGAAATAGATAGGATGGAATTAGACGTATTGCCTTTATTTTTAGAAGAGAAATGGAAAAAGCGAGGCTCACTTAAAACAGGAAAGAAAATAATAAAATTCAGGAGAATAAACCTACGAAAGTGGTGTAAGAGGTTTTTTTGATGAAGCAACAACAAAGAGCTGTAAAGGTATTGGGGGTGTGTCAGAGACGTCGTTGCGAAATTAGGAGGGGAGCCTTTAGACATAAAGAAATAGAAATGCAAACTAAAAAATCCAACGTTGTCACATTCTAGCTCGCATCCCTCCTATCTCATCCAAACTTTCAATGGACACAAAGAGACAGCCTATCACTTCATACCAACATTATGCTTGCTCCCAGTGTCAACTCTGTACATTAAGTGAAACCAATGAAAGCAAAATCACCGCATGCTAAATAAAATGTGTCCTCAAAACCCTTAACATCACAAGATGAATGAAGAAGTAAGAGTAGCTATTGGCACTGACTCCTTCCTGCATTTCACAGAAAGAGAGAGGAAAATAAAATTATGGTTTGGTCACCTTTTACGTATGCCACCTAGCCAGCCAGCCTCGAGAGCCTATAATACCAAGCATTCCGACTTGAAAGGAAGAGGAAGGATACGCAAAAGGTGGATTGAGGTTGTCAAGGAAACTCTTTAAAAATTATGATATCCCAACTGAAAGAGCTGCAGAGCTGGCCTACCAAATAAAACTGCACCTCCGCTCGACTCTTAACGACAAAAGAGGATGAAAAGTAAAAGTAAGTACTTTTAGGCGTAGTTATGACAATAACAATGACAATCTTTATTCATCTCGCAAGGAGAAATTTGTCTTGGTCGTCAACAATGGCAGTAGACGTTATAAAGGTTAGGTGCACTCACGCATACACACAACAAGACAGGACATTAGAAAGTACATGTCTCATGTGTTGTAACAATCCGCTCTGTAAAACATGCTCTCTCTCTCTCTCTCTCTCTCTCTCTCTCTCTCTCTCTCTCTCTCTCTCTTTGTTTCATTTGTAGCACTGCGTGTTAAGTAATCCCATTGTAGTTGGTACGAATGAATTTCTATATCTGTCTGTTCTTGCTTTTTGGAAATGTATCGTTTACTGCGGATCGATAATTGAAATTCAGATGTCAGTGAGTGACTATGGTTACTTAGTATATATCCACCTTTTTTCAGATTTTAAGACCTATTTTCCTCAGAAAGTACAGCCTCTGATTAACCTTTTAACGATGTTGTTTACGTGATTTTGCCATGTAAATTTGATGTCGATTGTAATTTGTACCAAGATATTTGTACGAGTCCGAGATTTCAATTGTTTTTTGTTCAATTACGAGTGGTGGGATTGTTGGTTTTTCTCTTTTAAAATAAAAACATCACTTCCTTTGTCTTTGAGAGGTTCACTTCTAGAAAATTTGAACGCACATTTAAAAAACATACATAGTCCTTCGAAATGCTATTTTTCATCTAGATTTATAAATCCAATAATAGTGGAGTAATCTGCAAACTTACGAAGGCGTGTTGTTTTATATTTACTTTTTTGATCGTTGGTATATATTGTATACAAAACTGGTGACAAAACACACCCTAGAGAACCGCCGGTGTATCAAAGAATTGTGTCAGATTTTGTGTTGTTCAGCTCAACATAGTGTGGTTTGCCGGTCAAAATTTCCAGGACCCATGCTGCGATATACTGACTCTCAGACTCGGCAGTTCTTCAGTGACAATATGCGGTTGAATGGTATTAAATGCTTAAGAAAAATCAACAAAATGCACCGTTCTATACGTTTTAGATGTTTCAAAGTGTTTCAGTACAGGGTAACAAAAACAAGTACAGCATCTTCTACGTTCCTCTCTGTCTTGTTTTTATGCAAACTAGATATAGATTCTAATTTTAATAATATATACTAACTCTGGAGCATGATGATGAAGAAGGACAGGAATTCTATAAAGATCAAGAAAATAAAACGATACACCTAAAGTTTCAGGATATAATGCTAATTATATGGACATTATCGCAAAACAGGAGATGCACGCATGATGTGGCCAGGCAGTGAGGATTAGGTAAAGAAAAACTCAGCGAACGTATTATATTGGTGCAGAGTAAACAATTACACGATCACAATTATATGGTTTAAAAGGCGTTTTACTTGGAAAAGACCTGGATTTAGAACGTGAAGCTAAATACACTTTATACTTGTACACAAACGGTTTTGAAATGCCATAAAAATTTTACTTTAACAAAATTACCAGATACAGATTGTGAAAATTACGATGTGTCAGTCATATTATTATGTTGAATACAGATAGAAATTGAAAAGCTGAAAAAAAATCAAAGCACCAATCTAAATTTGAAATAAATCTTATAATTAAAAAAACACATGAAGATGTAATGGAACGCTTTTGCATTCAAATATTTTATACATTTCAAGCCCTGAAAACACTTCTAAACCTCATGAAATATGGGGGGGGGGGGGGGGGAAAGAGATGAAAGTATAGATGAAAAAGCCCCCCCCCCCCCCCCCAACAAATAAAAGATTTGAGAAACAAATGTTTAAAAATATTTTTTTTAAACCAGGACACATTAAAACACATGGAAAAGAGAAGGCCGTTAAGAGGTCTAGCTACCAAGAAAAGCTATCTTCGTTATTTATGCATCTTTTGAAACCAAACTTTCCCGAAATGTGTGGTACCGTCCAAGAAATAAATCAACATGTTTAAAAACAAATTATCCCAAAGTGTTGTGTAACACCGGCGGCCATATGAAATTGTACAATACTTTGGAAAATCTTAAAATTTTGAAAACCAAAAAGCATAATGTTAATTTTATAATACACATCAAGTTAGTAATAATAGTTATAGGTACCTGGTTGGTATTTTTGGTATACTTCCAATATTCTGGAATTTCTGGGGGTTTCAAAGTAACGGCACTTTTTTGCCCCAATTTTAAACAAAAAATCAATTTTAAATGTAGATTTCTGAAATATGTACTTAGTACATTTTTTGAAATATAACTAGCCAGGTACCTGTAACTACCAAGTCTGCATATACTTGGAAAGTTTCAGTACATTAACTTGATTAGTAGCTCAGATGTAAAGATTTTAGTGGTAAAGGTCCTTTCAAAAATAAAGTTTTGAGTAAAACGCATTTTATTATGTCACTGTGTTATTTGAGAGTTTGTTCCCTCTAGAGGTTCGAGTACCATATGCACTATTATTTCTAATCACACCAAAAAAATCTCATTTCTGTACAGTTACAAATAGCCTCATTTGTAGAAGTTTAGTGAACTAAGTACACACAAAATGTAACAAAAAAGAGAGGAAAAGTGACCAAACAGTCCTTTTTGCAAGAAGGAGGTGCGGTCGCTTGAGACATATTTTCACCTATTTTATCAACTTTTTTACCAAATGGACAAAAAAATCTGATTCAGCAAATGATCAAAGGTGATAAAAAGCTGCTTTCCAGAAAATCAATAATTTCAAGGAAAATTGACCAAAAGAAAGAGTCTGATGATGCAAAGATAATACTTATAAACGATCCGGGTTAAGAAATAAAGAAGAAAGGATATTCGAATACGGGCTAAGCGGGAGTAAAAGAGGGAGTTATCTAATGAATAAAGTGGGCGTTTCAATAGATTCTCAAAATACATTTTTTTTAAGTTGTTGTTGTCCGCAAAAACGACATATGGGAAAAAACGGGAGGAGAAAAAAAACTGTGGTAACGAAAAAACGATTTTGACATCAAACTCTGCAAAAAAGTTCAAGCTCAAGTTGACATTAAGATAATGAAAAAAGGAAAAAGAAAAAGGCCAGATGAATGTAAAATGTTCCAGTTGAAGTAATGGTCACTTGAGGAGAATTAGGTACTAAAATAACAACACAGTTCTCGAAATATATGTATAACAGTATAGCCGTAATGTGACACAGAGTGTAAGCAGGTTCCTAGACCAATAATAAGTCTTCATTTTCAGAAAAACGTTGTCGCGAATACAGATGCAACAAAGAAGAAGAAGAAGAAGAAGAAGAAGAAGAAGAAGAAGAAGAAGAAGAAGAAGAAGAAGAAGAAGAAGAAGAAGAAGAAGAAGAAGAAG
>NW_004797997.1:181238-183105 GCF_000002075.1 Aplysia californica | reverse complement strand
AGGAGGAGGAGGAGGAGGAGGAGGAGGAGGAGGAGGAGGAGGAGTAGGAGAAGAAGAAGAAGCAGAAAAAGAAGGCTAAAAATAAATTAGGTTCAACAAAAAATTAGTGCTTGCCCAGACCTTCGCCCTAGGGCTTCTGGGAAGATAGGAAGATAGAGGTCATTAATCGACAAATGGCTGTCGGCAAAATAAACGGCACTTGGAAAGTCAAATATTATTCAGTTCGTGCCCTCCATTCTTTCCATCAACCTCAAACTTCTACCTAAAAGGACCGTTTTCTTGCTTTCTTTAATTTTGCTGTAAGTAAAGGCCACAAAGGACAGACTTCTTATGTCTGTGGTGTAGCGCTAGGCGCTTCGCCATTGCACGCAGATTCCCTCATTCTTAAAAGAAACTAGAAACGTCTTTCACACTTGACGTTTTGGCGAACGTGCTATATATTATTATTGTTATTTTTGTTATTATTATTATTATTAATCATCATTGTTATTTTTGTTATTTTTCGATTTTCGAGTGGGGATAACCTTCTTCGAGTATGTCGGTCTTTCTGTTAGGTTGTTGTTCCACCTCTCAGCCATATTGGCCCTGACAAACATTTTCGAAGCCTGCCTTCCAAAAGATCTAAATTGCGTCGATGAGGCGGCAATAACGTCATGTGTAAATGCCATTCCTTGTTTCTTTTCAGAACGAAGCGGTCAGGTAGACTTTCACCATCTTTTTTTTTTTCGTTTACTTTTACCAAGACAAAGGCGACTGGCCTTTGTGGTGTTTTCTTCGGGTATCTCAGTCTGTGTGTATCCCTCTCTGCCCAGGTTGGCCCTGACAGGCAGGGTCGGAAGCCCACCTCCTAAATGATCTCAATCAAGTAGATAAAGCTGTAAAACACCTACATTTTAAAAAATGGCACACGCAAACCACTATCGCATCAGGCGATGTAGTCTGTGTTTGAGCGGTACTGGCTGATATGTTATGACATAAATATATAATAATAATATATAACATTTATATAGCGCATTTCCAAAATAGTAGCTCAATGCGCTTTACATTGGAATACCCATTTTTCAAAAACATTTCTTACTACTTCCTTTCTTCTCATGCAATATACATTAAGGCACACACACGCACACACACACACACACACACACACACACACACACACACACACACACACAAACACACACACACACACAAACACACAAACACACACACACACATACACACACAGAGAGAGAGAGAGAGAGAGA
Organism: Aplysia californica; assembly: GCF_000002075.1. Classification (NCBI taxonomy): domain Eukaryota; kingdom Metazoa; phylum Mollusca; class Gastropoda; order Aplysiida; family Aplysiidae; genus Aplysia; species Aplysia californica. The sequence goes on along the minus strand of NW_004797997.1, from coordinate 181,861 downwards.
GAGAGAGAGAGAGAGAGAGAGAGAGAGAGAGAGAGAGACTATTTTTATCCAGACATAGGAACAGAACAACTATAATGAAAGATAACGTTAAAAGCTTATGAAGGATAGGCCTGTAGGAACAGAAAATGTTTAAGATGTCTTTTAAAGCTATCAAGTGTTCTATTTGTCTTAGTTTCATGGGTAATCTGTTCCACATCAATGGACCAAGATATGAGAAAGATCTCTCTCCATATGATTTGTATGATTTTACAGGTGTCACAAGTAGGGTGTTATCGTTTGATGATCTTAGGTTTCTCCCTGGTTTATATATACTGATAAGTTCTTGTAGATAAAAAGGAGCAGTTTTATTTACACATTTGAAACACATGACGCAGATTTTAAATATTAAAAGTTGTGATGGCAAACGATGTGCACAATAAGGCTATTGTGCGGCAGAAGAAAAAGGTGGTTGCAGCAACAACAAGTGGCCTCTCCTGGCAAGTGCTTAAACAGCATCATCAAAAACATCATCATCAGAATCATCATTATTATCATTTGTCATTATATTGTTATTGTTATTATTATTATCATTATTATTATTATTGTTATTATTATTATTATTATTATTATTATTATCATAATCA
>NW_004797997.1:174839-176423 GCF_000002075.1 Aplysia californica | reverse complement strand
TGTGTGTGTGTGTGTGTCTTTCTCTATCTCTCTCTGTCTGTTTCATTTGTAGCACTGTGTGTTCAGTAACCTAACTGCAGTAGTAGGTACGAATGAATTTCTATATCTGTCTGTTCTTGCTTTTTTTTGGAAATGTATTGTTTACTGCGATGGGTGGCTATGGTCACTTAGCATTATTTCCGCCTTTTTTTAGAACGTTTGTCTTGAGCAGATATTTAAAGTTACTTAGGTCTATACCAATTGTTCTTGGTGCCTTTCTGATCATCTTGTTTATTTTTATGATGTGCTGCCTTCCCAAATTGCTACCATAGCTATTGATACCAACAGTATTATCAAAGTTTCTTTTGTGGTGGTGTAGAATATCTGAAGGATTGATGAATTCAGATTGAAAGACCTAAGTTTTCTCAGGAAGTACAACCTCTGATTTACCTTTTTTACAATATTGATTACGTGGTTTTGCCATGTAAATTTGTTGTTGATTTTAAGACCAAGATATTTGTATGAATCCGTGATTTCAATTATTTCTTGTTCAATTACGAGTAGTGGGATTGTTGGTTTTTCTCTTCTAAAATCAAAAATCATTTCGTTTGTTTTTGAGAGGTTCACTTTTAGAAACAAAGGAAATGATTTTCTGTGAAAGTGAGAGAGAGAGAGAGAGAGAGAGAGAGAGAGAGAGAGAGAGAGAGAGAGAGGGTGAGAATGAGAGAGAGAGGGATGGAGGGAGAGAAAGGATGGATAAAAAGTCGCAAGGGGGGGCGATGGGATTAAGCAGAATTACAACAATGTGCCTATAGAGAGAAACGACAAAATGGAAGAAAGAGTAAGAAGACAAAAATCAAGGAAATTGATGAGAATCACGGGAGCCCTCCCATTCCATCAATCTAATGACCTCGAAATAAGAAGACGCGAAAGGTAAAAACAATGGATAAAAGCTTAAACGAAAAAAAAAAAGAATTCAAATCTGTATTCCCGCGGTACAGTTGCATCATTATATAAAAGGTGATTGACAAATGTTCGAATTTTTATGATTTCTTAGAAAAACAGCCGTTTGGGATATCGTTTTCTGATATTTTGATCCCGATTTGACAGCATTAGATTCGATTGCTACGGAGAAGAACTTGTTGATTTTATGGGGGTTTGTTTGACATGTTGTTGAGATTGCATGATAAGCGTCTCCGTTTTAGAATACAAATTTTCATCCATGGAAGAGTTTTGATAGTCCTGTTGTTTGGCCCAATACAGTTATAACATCATCCCTTATGCACTAGAACGTTTTATGGGAATCCTCACTTTCTGCGCAGATTTCCGTTTTATGGTAATTTCTTTATTTTGTGTGGTATCAAGTGGCTTATTTTAGCTAATTTAGGGCGATTCCAATACTGAAAAGCTAACACATTGTACCCGACTCCCCAACCCCCGCCCTTATTGTTCTTTCGAGTTACAAATAGACAAACTTTCGAGTGCCTTTCAAAGTGTAGGAAATATCTTCACCATGTAATCGAATCAATTCATGCAGCACCTAAATGGCTTCACTAAAAATAAACAACAACAACAACAAAAACATGGAAAGAGTAGAGTCTGAAT
>NW_004797997.1:166240-169578 GCF_000002075.1 Aplysia californica | reverse complement strand
AGCAGGGGGTGGGTGAGTTAAGGTACGAGGAATGTTGAACAATGTAGCTGGGAGAGAGAGAGGAGGAGATAAGGCCACACACGAGTTTTTTGGGGGTACAGTTTGGGTCCAAACAATGTTTTGGGGGGATTTTGAGAAACTTTCCTTGAAAACTAAGTGCTAAATCGAATGAAAGTGCTCCCAAAGCTCTGTTTCAAAAGGATAGCTCAATAAGGTTTACAACATTGTGAGCCAAAGCCATATTTGATACAAATATAAACCGCTCTCTGGAGTTAATATATATCTATAATATATATAATATACAATCTTTGAAGCAAGTAGTTTACCTCCCCCTGTTCTTACCATTCCAGTTTTTTTATCGTAAGAAAAAAGAAGACAAAAGCGTCCACAGGCCGCCCTAATAGACTTGTACAATTTGTATCAAATCTAGCCAGGGTCTTGTCTAGCTGATCCTTATTAGAATTGGGACGTTGTTGTATAAATGTGTACCATTGTTTCTAAGCAGTCCTGTAGTCGAAAGGTATTTGAAAACTCGTGTGAAAAAACGAAATAATTCACAATTTTTAAGGACGAGTTGTGTTTTTTGTTGTTGTTGTTGTTGTTTTTTACCCCTGCTGCATTCTTTAAAAATCAAGTTTTCTTCAACGTGATGATCTCCCAAGGAACACAGCCAAGTCCTGTGCTATATTCAAGATAAAATTATTGCTATTACGATGGAAAACGGACTTTCAAACGTTAAAAAGTTTTTCCTTTTCTTCACTTTCTTGAAATTTAACGTAGCTGTTGGGTTCAGTTGTTGTTGATGCTTTTCTTGTTGTCATTGTCATTGTGTTATTGTTGTTGCTGTTTTTGAAGTTGTTATCTTTATTTTTATTGTTATTATTATTAGTATCATCATCATTATTATTATCATTGTTATTATTATTATTATTATTATTATTATTATTATTATTATTATTATTATTATTATTATTATTATTATTATTATTATTATTCAACAGGGACTTCATTTGGGAAATTCTTACTTGCAATTCTTGAACGTTGCTTCCCTTGTAACAGTCCAATGCTGCTCTCACTGACCAAGTCAGTTCTGTGGGAAAGAACAAGGCACAGGGTTATTGCACAGCTAACAAAACGTCAACCCGAGAAAGAGAGAAAAACGTGGCGAAAACAGGGTCTGAAATGACACGCTTATGTGTTGACCGGTGTCTAATGTGCAGAAGAAGTAATGGCGTTGACTCGTGGATGCGTGTGTAGGCCTATAATAATTATCTAGGACTGGGTGCAATGATTTTAAAAAAAAAACGGGTGTCCAGTGGCGGGCGGTTCCCGATTATTGCACACTAGGAATCCTAGGAATCGAGCCCAGCTTTTTTCCAATATTATGATTTCTTCCGGGTTCGCGTGATTTCTTTCATGGAGTAGCAATTACTTCCGATGAATCCACACCTTGCCAGTTCCGGTTACCTAGTTGACTTCAAGCAGCTTCAGGATCCAGGATAACCTCTATTTCGAAACACAGCTAGGCACCAACTTTTTTGTTTTCAAAAATAAGTTTAAAAAGCAGAAAAATTCAATAAACCATTTGGTGGCCGTTAGTTTACGTAAAAAGGAATCGGAACTTAACTTCTCTAGCACTAACCACGGGAATCGGTTCCGGGATCGATTCTTTAATAATAATAATAAATGACATTATATAACGCTCAACCCCGATATAAGTACACAGGCTCAGGGCACTCTCATCATCATCCGGTGCCTTGCCGACTGGCGTGGGCGATCATGGACCTCCACTTCCATCTGTCTTTCGAAGCAGCAATGGTGTCTGTTGTTCTTGCTGCTCCCAGCCATGTTGTCATCTTGTCCAGTATCTTTTCCCTCTGTCTGCCTCTACCTCTCTTTCCATCAAACTTTCCTGTTGTTACAATGTTCTCTAATGCTTCTTTCCGCATTGTGTGTCCGAAAAAAATGTGCCTGTCGTTTTCTTATATTCGTGATAAGTTGTTTTCTATAATTTGCTTCAACCAGGACTTCTTCATTTGTTTTTCTAGCTGTCCATGGGATACGTAGCATGCGTCTCATGAACCACAACTCTGCCGCAACAATTGTTTTTTCCAGCTGTTTATTGATTGTCCATGCTTCGCACCCGTATAATAGGATTGGCTCGATGTAGCTTTTCATTACTCTTTTCCTCATTTCCAGTGACAGATTGATGTTTGCTAGTATCTGTTTCATCTTGTGGAAGGTTGCTTTTGCTTGGCAAATGCGGCTTTTAATTTCGGTGTGACATCTACCATCTGATGATATAATGGTCCCCAAATATCTAAAATGTTGTACTTGCTTGAGGGTGGTATCATTGATTTTGATATTGCATGTTGGGATTGGAGTATTTCTGCTTATCACCATCGTTTCGGTTTTCTTGATGTTTAGGTTTAAGCCCATGTTGTCACTCTCTTGTACGATGACATTTAATAGATTCTGCAATGTCATCGTACAAGAGAGTGACAACATGGGCTTAAACCTTAAAATAATAAATGACATTTATATAACGCTCAACCCCGATATAAGTACACAGGCTCAGAGCACTCTACAATACAGTACAAAGCACAATGTAACATAAAACATTGTGTTCTGACTAAAAGAAAACCACTCAAAATATTCATCTTTTTAGTTTAAAAACAGAAATACCTCAGGTTAACATTTGAATGAATCAAAAGATTTGATCTCTCTTAAAGTACTTTATAAAGCATTCCAGATCTTGGGGCCTTGGTATTCAAATGCCCTTTCACCCTTAGTTTAAAGTTTCATAGCTGGTTTAATAAATTTCTTTTTGTCAGCTGATGACCTTAAACTGCGACTTGGAATGTAACGTCTTAACAGATTTGATAAATATGATGGTGCTTTATCTTTCAAACATTTGTGACATAGACCAACTTGTACACAATTCTTTTCTCAACCGGAAGCCAATGCAATGACCGTAAAAGTGGTTTAGCAGAGTCTCGTTTTCTTTTCCGTAAAACTAAACGTGCGCATTGTTTTGGACAATATGAAGCCTTTAAACTTTCTCCAGTGATACTTTAACCTTACCAAGCTCTAGAGTCGCCACCACTCAGCGAACAAGCAACACTTCTATCGCAAGTTCATTTCTAACGTCCATTGTTACGGCCTGGGTAAACGGAAAGGCCGTTCATCTCACTTACAATTTATGTATGAGTTGTGAGCGGGCTTATAAAAGGTTATGACGCCACCCTCACCAGCAGCTGAACATTAATCATTAATACGTATGTGTGTGTGTATGTGTGTGTGTGTTTGTGTGTGTGTGTGTGTGTGTGTGTGTGTGT
>NW_004797997.1:162664-165420 GCF_000002075.1 Aplysia californica | reverse complement strand
TCCCTCTCTCTCTCTCTCTATCTCTCTCTCTTTCTCTTTCTCTCTCTCTCTCTCTCTCTCTCTCTCTCTCTCTTCCTCTCTCCGTTTTCTCTCTCTTTCTTTTTCTCTCTTTCTCTCTCTCTCTTTCTCTTTCTCTCTCTCTCGGAGTTCTTTTTGGGGGGGATGTTTTTTCTTTCTTTTTTAAATGTAATTGCTCAAGCTCAAAGCCCATCTTGACACGAATAGGGTATTTCGAAAGCTAGACATTTGGACGAGTTATATGGATAAGGAGAAGGGGGAGAGCGAGGGAGAGGATTTAGAGCCGATACACTGAGGCTTGTATTACCTCCAGCGGATATTAGGTGTGGGCTGCCGACAGGCTTTTTTTTCCTTGCCCGTTTTATATTTTTTTCCTTCATGTTGGTATCTCCTGTCAGGGCCTACCCAGCAGAAATACATAGATACTCGATAACAAAAACCATGCTCCCTCGGAAATCAAACTCCGGTCCCCCTTGTCCCCTCCTCTGGGCTCCTGACTCTTTCTTTTCTAAAACTGCTATTCATTGGCTCCTTACTACTGCTGTCTTTCAGCTACACCCCCGATCTTAGGGTAGATAAGATCGAGCAACTATCCTTCTCGGATAAGGGCAAAAAATCTCAGAGGACTCGTGTGCAAGTTGTGCATGTTAAAGATCGCTCAGTGGTCCAAAATCGATAAGAGTAGACTTCACCGCCATCTGGGCAAACATCAAAATTGATTCTACCAAACTGAAAAAGTTAGATAATGTGTCCCGCACGCCCATTTGACCTTATGAAATTGCGAGCGCCTTAAAACACTTACGAAAAGAAAGAATAGAACGTTGGTCTCTTGCATGCGACAACGAATCGTCTAACCGCTACACCACAGAAACAGGCAGATTTACTGTCACAGATCTCAATCCTGTCGGTGTCCTGAAAGCTTCCACAACAACCAAATAATAACGTTATTCAAATTCTTATTCTCAGTCTCAGAGGGACCAGACTTCATGACCGGGCGTCCGATTGCTATGATTAACGAATTTCTAGCTCTGCCAATGTTCTGTTCTTAGTAACCATTTAAGGTGGATGATTGTCTGTCTGAACATAAAATAATGTATATTTTTATTCGTACTACAATATTCATTACCTAATCCCTGGTAGTAAAAAGGTTTTGCAATTGTCGAGAACGATTAACTCCAGTTGATATGTCCCATCGGTATGAAAGTTTATATATGGTCGGGTAAATTAATACTATTTGTGACATTTCGGATCTTACAGTGTTGGTCTGTATTTATTAGTTGTTTCCAGTATGTACTTGGTTTTATCCTGGAAGTAGGAAAAGTGGCCCAACAGCCATTTGCCTGTTTCCCAAAAGGAAACATTCCCTTGAGGTTTCTCCTGAGTTAATTTCACTTTTATCCTGCTTGGTTCCCTTGAACCCGCCAAATTAATGTCTTGTCCACTTTTACTCCAGTCACAAAGGGCTGCCTGAGGTACAGTATACAGGAAAGATGGAGCTTTTGGATTCTTAGTAGAGAGTTTCCATATCTATATCGATTCCTAGCAAAAAGAAACCCGTTGGCAGTCCTTTTTTTCTCTCATTTCCTGTTTCATAATGGTCCCTGTCAGTTAGAAAAGTTCTCTAGCTATTGAGCTGCGTAAAGGATCTTGGCAGAACCCAGTCACATCAATAAGCCACAGAAAAAATTGACCGACATTGAATACCTAAATCCATATGTCTTTATGTGTTCAGTAGAGTAATGCTGCAAATACAGTTCCATATACAATTTTTTTAATAGTTTTTTTTCTTCCAAAACGATTCAAAATATATTTTTGAGTGAATTCTACAGGAAAGGGTTGATGAAAGGCACAAAAATGTAAATTTGCAGTTTCTAAAAAACAAATTAATGTTTTGGAAGTCACAAAACTCTGACGTCCATTTCCTCGCTGATGTTATCTTAGACACGAGTCGACCCTTACCCCCTTCAACCGCAAATACTTTGAATTCTATTAATACAGTTTGTCCATCAAAATTAAAACAAATGAACACGAGAGAAAACAGATAGATAGATAGGACAACAGTAGCACTGTCCTGATGGGGGGATGTTTCAGCTCTGACCCTTGATAAAGATGATAGAGTTAAAACATAAGAACTAAATATTAATTCAAACAAAACAAAAAAACAACCAACAGTGAAATGAAGGCAAACAAAGTATGAAAGAGGATACGCCTAAATCCTTCAAATCATAACGGAAATACCGACATAATCTGCTAATAAGTATCCCGCCAAGTCACTGTTCCAGAATTATAAAGTTCTTTTTTCTCAGTACCTTAAGAAATTTGACGTTAAAGATTCCGAGTTTTACAAAAATGTCAAGCTTTTCCGAATGTGATTCTTTTAATATCTTTACAACGACTCCGAAAAATCTTACGATTTTGGTAGAGTAATATAGTAAATAAAATCAGCCAAAAATATAAGATAGTACTTTTTTATTCTAAGGAAGCGAAATGCTGAATCGGTCCTAAGATTTGGGAGTATCGACCTAAAAGCGGGAAGTATGTTACTCTCTTTAGTCAAAGAAATAAACCTGCGTGAGCAATGATACACATAAATCATTGGAGACACAGCAATGGTTTTATCCTAGATAGATTAGCTTGTGTGACTCAGTGCGCCCAGCCCTCTAATCTCTGGTTTTCCCCTCTTATTATTTCTTACTTGCTCACTTTCTTCTTTCTCCTGTCTTTCTATCTATTCTCTC
>NW_004797997.1:160705-162205 GCF_000002075.1 Aplysia californica | reverse complement strand
ATATATATATATCTGCATGTATCTCCCTCACTACCTCTGTCTTTCTTTCTTCCTTCCTTTCAGCCTTTCCTTCCTCCCCGTCTTATCGCATAGGCACCCTGGACCAGGCCACCTAAGACCCTAGATTCTAGATGCTACTTGTTAACCTCTGTATTCTGTGACTTGATGCCAATAGATAGATATTATTTTGCACTGCGATATGCTGTTAGAAGCTCCTGGGAGCTTTTTTGCCCTTGGAACCTGACGTATCCTCCTCGTAGAGTCCTGGCGGTATCTCGTCTCTGTCTCAGAGGTTGACATATACTGACCCACCATTGTTTATGGTTGCTAGATGCTCGATGCTCTTGTGCATTTATTTATCATAGTCAATCCATTCTGTACATTTGGGGTTTTTTTCTCTCTTTTGGTCTACATCCATTCAGATTATGATAAGAATTGAATTGTTCTCCTTTTCATTTTGTTTGGAATGGTTTGTCTTGTCTAAAGGACCGTTCATAATTGACGTCAGTCCAGAGGGGTGGGGGGTCAGTGAAAAGTTGACGAAAGTTGACATTGGGGTGAGGGGGGTGAGCCTTACAAAGTTGACGTCAACCATGATGCATGCCGTGCATGATTAAATAACATATGTTTTTTGTTCTGATTTATTTGACATTTATTTTTTCCAAGCTTAGATGATTCTCCAATCATAAGCTGAGATATCAAATCTTTTTATTTTAATTAATTTAATTGGTTAAAGTTTTTAATAGATAGTTTGACAGGTCGGGTATTTCTTTGTTATATTGTTTAATAAACAATGGTTTTTATCTTTAAATTTGAAATAAAGATCAAAGGTGTAAATATAAAATGCATCCTGTTTAGGTTCTATCTAAATGTACATTTGCATTTTGGTTGACGTCAACTTGGGGAGAAGGGGGAGGGGGTCATGGGAAAGATGACAGAAGATAACAAGGGGGGAGGGGTCATTTTTGGCCAAGTTTTAGCTGAGGATTTTTGTGAATGGTCCCTAAGAGAATCGAACCCACCGTGTTATTTGTGGTTTTGCTTTCCAACTAACAGCGAATCTCGACAATTCTGCTGTAGCACCACATCTCAAAGGCACATATTTCGTTTTCCTAATTTGTCGGTAAAAGTCCAGATCTTAGGTACTTATAGGTTAATGGGAGAGATGAGGCACTCCACAAATTGGTTTACAATAATATAAGGCTTTCGAAACTACAGTGCTCTCTCAAACTATCTTTGTAATGTTGTATACAGTGACTTTCCTTTCTCCACACCGCAACATTTATCCCTACTTCAACTGTAGACGTGGAATCGTCCTAACCGCTGTAAGGGAAAATTTTAAGAAGAATAGGGCGGATAGCGGTTCCCACACTCTAGGGAGACTGAAGGAGAAGGGGATCCAAAGAGGAGCCATCTGTGCGGACCAGTCCGACGGATCTCCAACCAGATCATGATGGAAACTATAAGTAGACAGACTCTGGGATGGATCCTGAAGAGGGG
>NW_004797997.1:143987-159302 GCF_000002075.1 Aplysia californica | reverse complement strand
GTGTGTGTGTGTGTGTGTGTGTGTGTGTGTGTAGGAGGCAGGTTCCGACCCTACTAGTCAGCGCTAACTAATGCTGAGAGCAAGAAAAACAGACACCCAATATAAATTCTCGCAATACGAGAATCAAACTAGGTTCTTTTGACCTCGACGGCAAGACACCAAACCACTACAGAGCAGACGCGTATGTACAATTTCTGTATAAATACATAAAATAGATCTACGTTTCAAAATTTTATTTTAAATTTTGAGAAATGAATCAGCCATGCAGATCGTTTGTTGTGAAGCCGCATTTTACCCCTGAGGAAAAGCCCATCCCAAGTCTCTGCTTAGTTATCCAGAACATTCTAGAACTGTCCGGCTTTTTTTCCCCACTTCATCATGTTGCAAATAAAGATAACGTTTTAGTTCGGAGTAAACGAATCTAGTTATGTCTCGTCAAAGGACCACAATTTGAATAGGGGGAATGGGTATTTCTTGTCCGTTTAACTTAAATGAAAATTTATTTGGTATTTTAATGGGAACATAATTTGCTTAAGTGGAAGGGGGGGGCATTAGAGAGAGGGAAGGTGAGAGGGGGGGGGCAGAGAGAAAGAGAGAGGGAGAAAGAGGAAGAGAGAGAGAGTGAGAGAGAGAGAGAGAGAGAGAGAGAGAGAGAGAGAGAGAGAACGAGAGAGAGAAAGAGACAGAGACAGAAATACTGTTAGACAGAGAGATACAGATAGGCAGAATGAGTGAGACACAAAGAGAGGAGGAGAGTGTGAAAGAGAGAGACGGAGAGAGGGGGGGGGATGAAAAAGAAAAAGCGAAAAAAAGGACGAGAAGAGGGAAGAGATAGAAATGGAGACGGAGAAATATTAAGACGAACTGACTAGGCTGCTAATAATTCTGCTGCTTCTGTTGCTGCGGATGTTACTGTTTGTTATTTTTGTAGTTTTTGTCGTTATTTTGTCGACATATTAAGACAAAAAGAATTTAGATTGAGCGCAAACGCACTTAACGAATCTAGAACTCACACAATCATCAATGAGTGAGAGTAACTGCTCACCAAAAAAAACCCATTACTTCAGGGCAAGTTGCAACGTTAAATAAGCACTGGGAATTTCGCTCTCTGTTTTTCCAGTTCTGACCGCTGAAGAAACTATTAAAGCGCTAATGGAAAACTTTACAACCCTTTCAAAACAATTCTCTTTAAGTCAATGAACAGCAAGAGTCCACATTCTCGACATAACTAGCCGTTGTAAAGTTATTCTTTTCTCTAAGGAAATGGCTTCGTGAACAAAGGTATACAGGGAAAAGAAGATATTTTGTGTCATCGTGAGTTCTGTAAGTAGGTTATTTCTCTCAGAGACGTAAACGATTCTGAAAATAGCTTTGTTTGAGTTTGAGTGCTCTCACGGGGAAAACTTACTGATAATGGGGGTGATTTTGATGAACGAGAATGGAGAAAGACGCTGAAATAGACACATCGTCGGTAAAGTACAATAAAAATAATATGTACTTAGATGTACTAAGCCAGCAATTTTGATTTCTTAAATTGCAGTTTCTTTACCTGTGATATAGATTGCATGAATTCATAAAAAGTATTGTTTAAATTCTAATTCTAAAATTTGATATTTTGAAAATAGCAGGAAAGATACAAAATGTTTGTAGGTACAATTGTTAAAAGAATGAAATAGGTTGTTGGTTTTTTTCTCTACGCTGAAAAATGTTGTTTTCTGGGCTCAGTACATAATTTGAAGAGCTTGCTGACGGCATGCGTAGTACTTGCGTATGGGGGGGGGGGGGGGGAGAGAGAAAAAAAAAAAAAAAAAAAGGGGGAAACCTGGGGGGGGGGGGGATTTAGGCAAATGGGCTTTAACGAAAGAGCTCAGGAGATGATTTAGGGGGTGGGGAGCGGGTAAGGTAGATAGATAGATAGATAGATAGATAGATAGATAGATAGATAGATAGATAGATAGATAGATAGATAGATAGATAGATAGATAGATAGATAGATAGATAGATAGATAGATCAGAATAAAAGAGGGAAGATGGGGGGGAGAAAAACTGTGAGAGAGAGAGAGAGAAAGAGAGAGAGAAAGACGACAGCAGACATACAGCGAAAGAGAGAGAGAGAGAGAGAGAGAAAGAGAGACAGACAGACAGACAGACAGACAGACAGACAGACAGACAGACAGACAGACAGACAGACAGACAGACAGACAGACAGACAGAGAATATATAAACGCTTGTTTGTGTGTATGTCGCTTTGTGCTCTGGTCTTGTTTTGTGTGTTATTTATAATCTACGAAAGCACTCTGTCTTCACGTTCCCTAAATTCTTTATTCCCAAAGTACAGATTTGGGTTCAAAGCTTGTTTCCTTTTCTTCAGAACGTATAATCATGGGGATTTGTCGGTTCTATCCTCTCTCCTGGGAGCCTTAACGGTAGCTCCCATTTCCGTCTATTCAATTTTAAGTCTTATTGATAGTGTGTGGTTGCCTTTTGTTTTGTGTTAGTAAACTTTACCATCACCCGCACCCCCCCCCCCCCACCCCCGCCTCCCCACCCTTCCAGTACAGAATTTACTTGAAATAGTACACACCCCCGCTGTCTCCACCTTCCATGGGATGACATTTAAATTTAACTTATTTGGAAAATAGGAAGTTGAAAGAGTGTGTGTTTTGGGGAGGTTGGTAGGGTACAGAAATGTACCTTTACTTTTGATAGTTATTAGAAAAGATATATTTTCCTGTTGTTCGTAACTGAGTATTACTTTTCTTTCTTTTTATTTCTAGGCGTTGTCCGTTAACTGCAGGATTTAGCCCTCCAATAACGACCTCCACTGTTTTATCAGCTGTTTAGTACGTCCATGTTGTACCTATCTGCTCTTTAATAATGTCGCCCTGCCATCTTCTTTCTGGTCTACCTCAAAACACTGAGTCTTATAACGGGTAAAACTCTTAAGTCGATTCTCCATTGTGTTAACAAGAGCTTGATGGTTATTTCTATGCTAAGTCCAATGTCATCAATCGTATAGATCTAGCTGCTGCATAACTGATGTCGGTTCAGCATGGGAGAAAAAAAATTAGGGGGGTACAGGGAGGGAAAGGAAATAGGGTTGGGAAACGTGCTCTGTTAAATATCTACATTTAGTGGAATGGGATTTGGTCTTTTGTTTTCTTTTGTTTCGTTTTGTTTCGTTTTGTTGTTTTTGGTTTTTAGAGGGGGGGTTGCACCTGTAGTTTGTCCTGGTAATAAATAGATATAATATATAGTATATGCAGTCTAGTTGTCTACCCCCCCCCCCCCCTCAATCTCACTTTGACACAGCTTGGATCACTTAGGAAGGAAGCGAGCTGCTTACTACTACTACTACTACTACTACTACTACTACTACTACTACTACTACTACTACTACTACTACTACTACTACTACTACTACTACTACTACTACTACTACTACTACTACTATTGCTGCTGCTGCTACTGCTACTACTGCTGCTACTGTTTCTACCACTACTACAACTACTACTACTACTACTACTACTACTACTACTACTACTACTACTACTACTACTATTTCGAAAACATGTTGGCGACTTGTAGGTAGAGCGGACACATCAAAAACACGAATGTGCATTTTACCCAAAGTGGAAATTAAATTAAAAGTAAGAGTGCTTGTTGTCTGCCTGATATAATTTCAGATATGCACAACAGAATTTTTTTTCTAAACTTTTATGAATATGAAGTTATGTTTCTTTCCTTTTCAAGACAATATGGTCGAAGAATAAATTTACTCCGCCTTTTATTAGTAAACTCATTGAACCCACAAGGCCGAGAGTATTTTTGGTGTCCCGCCAGGTCGGCGGATTGGTAAAGGGCGTCTGTTTGTGTCACGACAAGGTGGCATCAGGCACTCCTCAATTTTGGGGGGCATATGGAGTCATTGGTATAGTCTAACAGTCTGTTCATTTGTCTTGCTTTGGAAGAAAAAAAAATACTAATCTTATTTGAACAGAATACTCCTTCTTACTGCTGTCTTTCAGGCACACCTCTGATCTTATGGTGGGATCTACGCCTAGCCTTGTCGGACAAGGCAGAAAATTCTCGAAGGTCTCATGTGCGGGTTGTGCTCGTTTAATTAAGATCCCTTGGTGGTCTAAAATTGATAAGAGTAGGCTGCAGGCTCCACCCGGGCATAATTCAAAATTTCCTACCAACTGAAAGTGTTTAATGTGTCCGGCGCGCTCATGTGACTTTATACAGTTGCGAGTACCGTCAAACACTTACCAACAAAAAAAACCCAACTGTTATGACATAGTATACAAGACGTCAAAGTCCAAGGTTTACAAGTTATTCACCTTCTGCAATCATGATTGACGAAGCACGATAAGCCGACGGAAAAATCGGCCAGTGATTAGCGATAACAGTAATAAACTGCATCACGGCTCTATTCTCCAGGTGTTTTTGTTGTTTGTTCTGAGGTTGTTTTGTGTGTGTGTTTTGTTGTTGGTTGTTGGTTGTTTTTGTTTTTTTGGGGGGGTTGCTTGCTTTCAACATAATCTACAGTGAAAACAGTGTTAACAGCTTTGACTGACTGTAAATTACATTAATTTCTGCTGTGCCCTCATATCGTGCGGCATCACAGTTTTCAATATATTTTTGAACATTTTTCCATTTCTCAACGTTTCATAAATTTACTTAATTTGATTTTTTTTCTTAACCCTTTTGAAATGATAAGTTTTTCGTGGATGTAAATCACTCGCACTGACTCTTAAACCAGTGTGTCTAGACAGTCTGTGTGTGAGTGTAATATTCCATTATATCCGTGGTGTAATCTCCAATTATGAATATGTTACCTCTGTGTATTATCTATAATCTTCTTTTGGATTAAACGGTGCTTGGTAAAAGCTGTGACTTCTGAAACAACCCACAGATAAAGTGACCACGTCAACATGTTTTCCCATGGCTGTATCTTCAGACTTAAATTATTATTGTATTCTTAATACAGCGGGGGCAGCAGCTCGAATTTAAATATCTAACTTAGGGTTTGGGCGAAAATCACCGGGAGGGGGGTGGGGTTTTTTTATTTTATTTTTATTTTTTATTTTTTTTAAACATAATTTGGGACTCTGGGAAGGGGCAAATATTAAAAAGACTCTGAGTCATGTGACTATTTTGTGAAAAACCACTTTAAATTGAAATTCCTGGTATTGTTGATGGAAATAGAGATGAAAAATTTTTCTTTTTGTTTTGTTCCCCTTGTAAAATCGTTGATTATTATATGGTTAAAAGAAATCTTGCATTCTATTTTTTTTTTTTTCCTGTGGTAAAATTTGAAAAGTCCTAGTTACTCTACTTGTGCCTCTGCCTCACAATACGCCAACGAATTAATACATTTTTCTTACTGGAACAATAAAAGTCTACAAAGGCAGAGATGGACCCAGAATAGCTTGTTAAGGTGACCTGAAAATATTGGACACGAATAAATACAAGATTCAATGACATATTTAGAGCATCTGGACTTTAAAAATGTATGTTGAACTATGATCGCAGATGGCCTTGAAAGATTTTTAATGCCGGCCTTTCGGAACAATGAATTCAAAGCCTGGCATTTGAAAAAATGATTGATAGACTGATAGATAGATAGATAGATAGATAGATAGATAGATAGATAGATAGATAGATAGATAGGTAGATAGATAGATAGATAGGTAGATAGATAGATAGATAGATAGATATGTCGATGACCATATTCCATCAAGTAAATGTCGAAAAAACATATTATACAAAAAACCGTCTTTAATAAGAGTTCAATCATTCCAAACCCATTAGTTATAGAGGCTTTCCACTTTAACATTTCGTTTGAGCTACGTAGGAACCACGTTTACTTTTGCACATTACTACATTTATTACGTTCATTTAAAGGCGGCTTTCGTGACCTAGAGGTTAAGGTGTTGGCCTTAACAGAAAAACATTTGGATTCATTTTTAGAATAGCCAGAAGCATAAAAAATAGCAAAGTCTGAAAGCATTGATAGTGGCAGCCAACAAAACGGCTACTATTTTCCACGACAATGGTTTTGCTGTCTGAGCTAGGTTTTTTTTAAACGACTTCCTGGTATAAAAAAGCACACATAAATATCAATTTTATGAATACAAAAACATGGTGTTACTGTATTGAAACTGCCTGGGGAAAAAAATTCAACTCAATCTTTTTAAAAACGAATTCTGTGCAGTTTCAATACTTAACACAGTGAATGAACTATCCTACCTCCTAAATTCCTGGTTTTGGACATTTCTCTTATTTAGACTTTATGTCATTCTAATTATTGGCCCCTAACTTGTTCTGAATAGTACATGCTTGTTTAGAAATTGATTTTTCAACAACAACAAAAACCAGTCTGAGAGAAAACCATCATGTTATCGTCCTGGAGAATGGTGGCTGGTCCTGCAGCGATTAGAACAGGCAGCTCAATAATTGGTTAGGTTGAAGAATCGCCTCCCTGTGGCGAATTTCGGTTACGTTACTTTTAATACGATTGAAGGTGGTTCTGTTGTTCAGACCCATACCACCCGATCAGCATCATCATCCAGTGCCAGATACGTGACAGACATCGGCGATCATGGTTCTCCATTCATTCCTTTGCTCGGATGCTCTTAAAAAAGCTACTTTTCCCTCGTCTTTTCCTGTTACCCATTTGTTTAGGTTCCCTAAGTAGGTTGCTCTGGGCTTGCCTCTGCCTCGTTTACCTTCAATTTTGCCAGTGAGAGCTAGATGTTCAAGACTTTTGTGTTTATTGAGGTGTCTAAAAAACTGCATATTATGTCGTTTCCTGATGGTCTTTAAAAGCGAGTGTCCAACGTGGGCTTCATCAAGCACTACCTCATTTGATTTCTTTTCCTTTCACGATCTCAGCAGTCTCCTAAGAAACCATATTTCTGTTGTTTCTAAGACAGATCCACTTCCTTAGTGTATGCTCCTGCATACTTGTGTCCTGAAAGCGTTCACAGGGGAGTCTCCCTAGGCGAATTCCACCATTTTTGAAGAACACAACAAATCTGGAATTCTGGTCCTTCTGACTCCATTTCTTATCCTTATTATGACTAACCGGCTCCCTATAAGACATTTTGCCACTTCCCGGGCTAACAGTCCCTCAAGGAGCCAGGCCAGAAACTTATCTCAGTAAATGGTATCCATATAGCGTCTTGGGGGCTTCGTTAAAAACCACACGAAAGGTCGGCAACGCATACCTGAAAATCAGAAAATCTTATTCAGCAGCAACGACAAATCAAGATGCTCCCCGTGATTTTCTTTTCATCATTATTTAACCTCTCAAAGTCGGTATGTAAAAAAACAAAAAAAAACACACATTTTCTTAAGTTAGGCTAATTAAGCCCTCTTATCAAATGTACATTTTTTAAATACTGAATTTGCATAAGATTTTTAAACGGTGATTAGAGATCATTCAGTTTCTAGCAACTTATTATCTTGACCAGCATAGACGAGACCATCAGATACATTAAGCGTGGCAATGCTAAAAAAATCGTAGTGCTCCTTAGTTTTAGCAATACAGCCGTACACATTACAACAACAAAATTTAAACTCACCCACCCTGCGCCACCTCCCACAAAGACCTTCGTGTCCCTCCAAATTGTTTCTTTTCTTTTGATTTACACATGCTCCATTGGTTTCCTTTTCTCTGCAACGAGTGACATTTTAACAAATTCACTTAATATTCTATCTTTTTTATTACTAGCCTTCATTACCTACTTTTGGTCAATGGTTCCTCTCACTATAAGTGTGTTTTATTCAGACCTTTGGAATTAGTAACAAAACATTTGAGGGAACATAAAAGCTGAATTTGGAACACGTTTCTTCATCTAAAGACAATAAAAGCATAGCAGATTTTTTTTTCTTTCCTTTTTCTTTTTCTTTTTGTGCAACAGTAGTTTGATCGGGTCACTCTTGAGCTGGATTCGATGTTGTTGTCCGTGAAGAATGAGCGCAAAATAAATACGTGGGGTAGAGTAAACAGGGTATACTAAAATTTTTATTAACATGTTTATCAGAGTGTAGGGTGGTGATTGGGAGGAAAATAAAGAGGAAGAAGAGGAGGAGGAGGAGGGAAGCCGTCCGTTAAGATCAAGCCTTCCTTGAGTTTTTATTCGAAATTCCTCGGGACCACTCTTGGCACCAAAAACCTCCTCCTAAGAATTATATGGGGCGAAACTAAGTTGCCACTTCCGGGTCAAGACGCACCTGTACGTGCGCCTTCCTTTTTACACGTACGTGTTACACGTACGTGTTTTTTCTACTAGGTGCTACAGCGAAATGACCACAGGCTGTCGTTTTACCCGTTTTAAGTGTAAATTGCGGCGTATTTTACTGACCAAGTGAGCACCTTTGACATTAGTATTCTGCTCTACCAAGTATGTCTAGTGGGCGTTATACTTTAATAGTCAGATTTTTTTTAAAGACTAGACTTGTGTGCGCGCGTACACAAACAAATATGTACATACATACAGACATGGAGACACACGAGCACACACCTAAGTACACACTCACACATACACACACACACACACACGCACACAAACACATACACACACACACGCACATACATACATACATACATACATATATACATACATACATACATACATACATACATACATACATACATACATACATACATACAGAAAAGAACTGCATTGGCTCCCTGTAAAAGAACGAATAATATTTAAAATCTGCGTCATGTGTTTCAAATGTGTAAATAAAACTGCTCCTTTATATCTACAAGAACTTATCAGTATATATAAACCAGGGAGAAACCTAAGATCATCAAACGATAACACCCTACTTGTGACACCTGTAAAATCATACAAATCATGGAGAGAGAATATCTTTCTCATATCTTGGTCCATTTATGTGGAACAGATAACCCATAAAACTAAGACAAATAAGAACACTTGATAGCTTCAAAAGACATCTTAAACATTTTCTGTTCCTACAGGCCTATCCTTCATAAGCTTTTAACGTTATCTTTCATTATATTTGTTCTGTTCCTATGTCTGGATGAAAATAGTCTGTGTCTGTGTGTGTGTGTGTGTGTGTGTGTGTGTGTGTGTGTGTGTGTGTGTGTGTGTGTGTGTGTATGTGCGTGTGTGTGCATTAATGTATATTGCTTGAGAAGAAAGGAAGTAGTAAGAAATGTTTTTGAAAAATGGGTATTCCAATGTAAAGCGCATTGAGCTACTTTTTTGGAAATGCGCTATATAAATGTTATATATTATTATTATTATTATTATTATTATTATTATTATTATTATTATTATTATTATTATTATACATAATTGCATACATACATACATGCATACATACACACATACATACACACGTACACACACGAATACACACACACATACATACATACATACATACATACACACACACACACACACACACACACACACACACACACACACACACACACACGAGCGTCCGAGCGTTTATGCTCACATACACAAACAAACAACACAATGCACTAATTACGTTTGTAAATACTAGCGCATACAAAAACGCACAGGCACAAATGCATAAGTATCAGTTAATTTCTGGTCATTGTTAAATGCGTCCTAAAACCCAAAAAAATAAAACGTTTTTCCACCCGAGAAAAACGTCCACTATAATTTGGCAATTTTCCCAAACTACCCATTAACTAGCGTTCTGTGATAAAACATGGGCATTTTTCTGTCCGATTCAATTTACCAAATAAATCCGATCAGATGGCGCAGGGGTCAAAGCGTTGATTACAGCTGTACACAGACAGAGAAGGCCGCACGCAAAGCTCATTTTCTCTTGGTTTCCAGCGTTAATTACCCTCACTGGAAAGCCCAATTATTGTTGTCTCAAGAAACGTACAGTAAAAACGGAAGGAATTTGGATCTGACCAAAAAAGGGAGGCGAGACTAAACGGCATAATGCCTATTGTGTGGAAACGACGAAGAGGGGGTTGGGAGAGAGAGAGAGAGAGAGAGAGAGAGAGAGAGAGAGAGAGAGATAGAGAGAGAGAGAGAGAGAGAGAGAGAGAGAGAGAGAGAGAGGTGGGGGTGGTTGGGTTGGGGACAGGTAGACAGACAGACAGCCGGGGAAGGGAGGAAGATGGAAGAGGAGAGGGGGAGACATATGAACAGATAGATAAACAGACAGGCAGGCAGGCAGGCAGGCAGGCAGCAGAAGAACTGACTCACTGACTGACAAACGGAAATTTCATTTGATTACGATGTTTTTGTTTTCATGAACAAAAATTAATTCCACTTTGATGCAGACTTAAAATTTCCCAGACAAATCCTTAAAAAACTTCAACAACATTCTAGTTTGAAAAAGTAGTTTTGATAGAATAAGATAAGCAACGGATAGTATTGGTATTGTTACAGAACAGACAGAAATAACGTAAGGGGCGGGAGATCTAGTTGGATGTCGTTGGAGAAAGGAAGCCAAGTAATCCCGTTAAGACTTCTAATGGCTCACAGTGTTCACCCTCGCGTTTCCGCTAGACTGTTGATTAGGGGAGGGATATTTGACCCCTGATCTTTTATTCTGGGGCCTGAAATACCAGAAAAAGTGGTTTGGGCATTTAGAACAGTCGCTTCAGAGATAGTGGAGGAGATAACGTCTGGAGGGAGGATATCGGTGGATGGACAGAAGGGTGGCTCAGGATGAGGTCGTGTATAGAAAACCAAATAGAGAAAGTATAGCGCTGGGGATGTCTAAACACCAAAAAAAACAGATCGGAATCTGAAAACTACGTGATGAAGGAGGCAATGGAGGCATGCATTTCATTAGGTAATACCTTGCTTGGTTTAGATAGATCTATGGAGAGATAGATCTATAGATAGATAGATAGATGGATAGATAGATAGATAGATGGATAGATAGATAGATAGGTAGGTAGGTAGATAGATAGATAAATAGATAGATAGATAGATAGATAGATAGATAGATAGATAGATAGATAGATAGATACATGTAGATGGTTTTACTGTAGATGTTGTTCTTTATCCGCCAACTTATAGTTTCTTCCCTGTAGTACTATTCTCGATCTATAATTAGTTAGTCCTTCTCCCTTTTGGTTTCCCGGGACGTTACAGTAGTCCCAGATCCACCGCAGAGTGAAGTACTCTGAAACAGTTCTGGTTGAGTAAAAAGTTCATTGACATCAGACAGTGGTAGGATCATTTGTTCCAGGTACTGCTTGCAGAATGATTTGTGTTAAGTCTCTGTAGTACAAATGCACTGACACAGAGTATGTGACAAGTACAACAAGTTGTCGTACAAATGTACTGACATAGACTCTGTGACGAACACAAAGTATGTCCTTAGAGCAAATATGAGAGACTGTTTGTTCAAAACGTCAAAAGTGTTGCTTTAAAAGTGTCAACTTAAGCGTTGTAATTGGATCTGCTTTCTGATGTTTTGAAGGCGTGGCAAATGGCCCATCAATATGCCTCTGTTGATTTATTAATGTACCTTTCAGACTCCAAAACCAATTCACCTGTACACACAACGAATAAATTATTGTAATAACTGAAGCTTTATAGTTGTATAAGTTTTGCAACTTCGTTTTTCAAAGATATTTGTTGAGGGAGATCATTCAAGTGTAAACCGATGGTGCAAGCTTTCCAGCTTGAACCCTACTTATACAGCTCTATTTCGTGACAGAGTGGGAGGAAAATCAGCTCAGAGCAGTAATTTATAAAATAGTGTACAATACACAAGACTTGACAGAGTAAGATGTTAACTGCGCCACATGGGAACACTCTCAAAGCGCGAGCCTCAGCTCCGGTCGGAGTATGATTGATTTCACGTCCCTTTTGATTATCAGGAGAATGGTCTAATGAAGTGGGGTCGAGCCCTCGGATGGGAGGCCGGAGAGGTGTTAATACTAGTGGGACTCTACAGAAAAGTCATTGATAAATTAATATAACATGTGAATACCCTTTGGTTGAATCTGTGATAGGGTATGAAGTGCGTTTGCCACTTGCAATCCAGAAATAAATACGGATATCTCCAGATACATAGACTGGACCCGTAAATGATCTTCACCCTGTGTTGAAGAGAGTATGCCCGAAATCTTGAAACAAAAAAAGTTATGTCTCATTTCACTTTTTACTGATTGTGAGGAAGAGGAAGGCCACGTAACAGATAGATTGAGGGTGTCAAGGAAACCCTGAGAAATCATACTATATCCCAACTGAAAGAGCTGCGGGTACTGGCCTACCATAGAAAACTGCATCTCCCCTCGACGCTTAACATGACAACAGAGGATGAAAAAGTAAAAGTAAGTAACTGATTGTGAAAATAAGTTATGTTCTACAAGAAACGTTGTCGAAAAGTGAGTCCAAGTCAATCGTGTTTCTGAGGTGGGGGCACCTTCCTTTCTCAATGGCGTGTTATTTGAAAGTAAAGGTCCATATGAAGGGACCAAGTGAAAATGGCGTCGATGGTTAGTGCTTTGGCTACCGGACTCGTAAACGTGAGCTTGCGGGTTCCGGGGTTCGAAGGTCAGCTCGGTTCGACGTTATGTCCTTGGAAAAAAAACCTTTACACGGATTTCCTAGTTCATTTTGTTCTTTCGGAGATAGACGTTAAAACTTGGAGGTGCCGCCTCTTAAAATATCTAACAGTGTTGATAGGAGCGTTAAACCTATACCATTTGACCATTTTCTCCAGTGAAAAACAAGAAAAGTCCAACTTTAGAAGAAAAAAAAAATCAGGATACTGACCTTTAACTTATAACAGCACCTGTGAAATATCCCTATAGAATTAATCATGGAAAAAAAACAATTAGGCTATTCACAAACTGTATTTTTATTACCGCAAATCCAGTTAAGAACAATTCAAATCCGTCAATAAAAGAAAAAGATTAAAATAGGCTAGGTCGGGGAAGGGAAAGTGTAACTCAGCCTGTTACTTCACCTGAGCCCTTCATTTCCGATTAGTTCTGAAGGCTGACATTTGTATAACAATAATAATAATAAAAGATAAATAGCATTTGTATAGTGCAAATCCCCGCTCAACGGCAAGCTGTATGCGTTTCACAATCTATACTAATACCCTAGTAGACTTGAGAGCATTCTGAAACAACCTCAACTTCCTGGGAAGCATACAGTGTTATCGGCCATTTATATGTGCTAAAAATCAAACGTACTGACAAGTTCTATTGCTGTCTATGGCCAGGTACTCATTTCCATCTGGGTGAAGTGAGGAAAAATCGTTCAAAATACCTTTCCCAAGGACACAACGTCAAGCCGGTGGCTCGAACCCCCGAACCCGCTACCTCACGATTTCGAGTCCGGTAGCCTTAACTCACAAGGCTGTAGCGGCGAAGGTACTATTATCTGCCTGCGCAGTTTGGCCTGTAACATATCCAATCGTAATGAACAAAGACAAACACATTTTTTCATCCGACGCTATTTTCCATACGGGTCTCCCGTGCCACACTGAAAATATCGATTCAAAGGTCACTTCTGGTTAACGCAGACCGACAAGGAAGTTTGCAAACGTTGAAATGAAAGTTGGAATATGTGTGTTAGAGAGAAAGAGAGAGAGAGAGAGAGAGAGAGAGAGAGAGAGAGAGAGAGAGAGAGAGAAAATACTAAACAGGAGCAGTAAAAAAAAATCGTTATTTCAAAATTCCCACAGGGAAAGCTCGACTTCACTATTAGTTTTACAGTTGCCCAGCGACAACAGATAATGTTAAGCTATAGCGTAGTAAGCTAATGTATGGCATGGTTCGGTTATGCTTTGTATAATCATCATCTTTTGCCTCTCTCACCCTGTATCCGGATTTTGACCACGAACAAACACTTTCCACCTTTCCCTGTCCTGGGCTAGTCGCTTGATGTCACTCCATGTCTTCCCACTATTCTGCACATCCATTTCCGGGACTCTTCTCCAGGTTCCTCGAGGTCTTTCCCTTGATCTTTTACCCTGAGCGTTCCATTCTGAACTTTTCTTGTTATGCAGCTGATCGACTTCCTGAAAGTGTGCCCAATCCATCTCCAACGCCTTCTTACCACCTCATCTCAGACTGGGCTCTATCTCGTTTTTCTTAATACTTTCTCTTTGGTATGTTTTATATGGTATAGCATAATAGGGTAGCTTTAGGTGTGCTTTAGCACACTCTGGTTTGGCTTGGTATATTTTACATCAGATAGGACGCGGTAGGCGTTTTATCTCCCTTTCAACAAATCTCCCTATTTTTACGGAAAGAAGGGGGGGCACGGGTATGGAACGGAGATGGGCCGTCCAAGTAACCCATTTTATTTCCAATGGAACCGACACAAGCAGGCGAAGAGGCATCGAAATGTCTCAAAGATCTCACTTTCAGGGTTATGAAGCGGGACCGCCTCTCAACGTAGTCCCCTTCCGCTAAATTGAACTAACGCACCGCAAACGGTTATCAGAACTTGGGGGAAGAATATTTTGATATAAACGACAGGAACAAATCTGCACAATACAAAGTGTACCATAGGTTGGAAACAAGTTAAGACTAAAGACAGGAAAAAGGTTGTAGTCACAGACAGAACCCATTTTGGACCACTGCCTTCTCTCTTTCACGAGGTTTCTTGGACTACTGCCTTTATTTTCCTGGACACCTGTTTTAACTGTGTCACCATTGTACGACCACGGCCCTTTTTTAGATTAAAAATTGTTTCGTGGATAAATTGGAACAAGCGAAATTACTAATCAAGACAAGCAGGAGGAAGAAAAATAACCGCGACAATTACCCCCCTTTCCGTTGTGAGCATAAGGGGGAAACGACGGTAGTCACAAACTGGAAATTTGGCTTGAGGACCCAAAACTTCATATTTGTTTGATTGGTGGTTTATTGATAAGTGTTGTTGAATGGTAAATGTAACAACACTAATCAACCAACAGTTGAACAAGAATACAGTTATGAGTCAACAAGCCTTCAAAATTGATACCCTAAAGATTTTCATTTTGTGTCTACTGTCGCTTTTTCCCCTGAACTCTTCACCTGTCTACTGGGAGAAGAGTCTTCCACTGAATTCCTATAACAGTTGACTCTACTGTGCTTGCACGTTTCACACAACAAGGGTCCTTGTAACCTTCTATCATTACCAGTCAGCGCCACCTGGTGACTTCGTTTTTATTTGTGCCCCTGAAAGTGCATTTGTGTTTCGACGCGGTGGAATCAGGCTCAATTTTTGGGGCATGTTTAGTTATTGGTATGATCTTGAAACTCATTCATTTGTTTTGCGTTGGAAAAGTAAAATACCTATTTATCGTGAATACAAGTCGAGA
>NW_004797997.1:133987-138987 GCF_000002075.1 Aplysia californica | reverse complement strand
CATCGCTTTTCACCTCCTTATTTCCCGTCTCATGTCCCCTTATTTTGTACCATGTTTTAGTCAATACTTCTTACTGTCCTTTTGTACCGTAAAACATTCTGAGCAACATTACGTTCATTAGTAAGATGTTATTTTCCAACCCTGCTACTCAGGGGCGAAGGCTGACTTGTTTGACAGGGTAATCAAAATAAGATGGGACTAGTATAGAGCCTGGAGATGGAGATATCACACAAGAATCTTACTCGAGGCGGCAACACTGCGTTGCGAATGAAAAATGAAAACAAATCCTTACTTCATGTTGTATGCATGTTCAACCGCTAAAATAATCGGTCATAAATCGTTTTTCCAACAAACATTAAATTTATCTTTAGATGTGAATACACAAACACAAAGCAAAAAAGCAGAGATGTCAGTACGACAGTATGTAACACCAGCGAGACTAAACTCTTTGGTAGAACATGACAATTATTAATTTTTTTATTTCACATTTGGCTGTTTTTGTCTTGCGTTTCGCGGCCAGGGGCCGGTGTCACAATCGAGGTCACGATCTGATTATAGGACGGTAAAAAGTCGAGGAAGAAAAACAAGCACTTGCAGCAGTCAAGATATTATTAGGAGTTAGTTCGCCTCACATATGTGAGGTAGACTCGACCGTTGTAATAGTTAGCTTACATAATCAGTGCTTATGACTGCTTATAACTGTAGCCCGAAAGGGGTGAACAGGGTATATGTGGCAATGAAACAGTTTTGACTGCAGCTTTGACTGCAGCACACATGTTCCCTTCAACTTTTGTGGAAGACTCTTCCAGCCTCACTGTAGGCTTACTTAATCAAAGCTTGCAACTGCTTACGGAGTGGCACGATGGGGGTTAACAGGCTATTTCTGTGGCTATGAAATCGTTTTGAATGTTAGGCATACCGTTCATTGGTGATTATGAGCGTCTTTTTTTATTTAAGTTATGAGGTTTACGTCTACGGGTGAATTTGACTGCGACAATGTTTCAAAATTAGGAAGGGAAGCAGTGATTATTTGATTATATAGACGCTTCGCCACTGCTACTCAAAATTCGAATCAGTCACTTCGTATGGCAACAGCGGGTGATAGACAAAGAAGAAATGTAAATAAAAGTATTTCAAATATGTAGTGCTAAGACAAAATGGGATCAAAGTTGTCTCTGAATCATTTCTAGTTGAACAAAACGAATTGATAACGAGAGAAACATAATTGGGGTAGTGTTTCAATCTCGGTTACGAAGCCGCTTCCTTGTTCTTTCGTAACAGGTCTGGGAAAAAGCGGCTTTGTCTTCCGAGTCACATAGATTGTGGTCTCCCATTTCTTAGTAATACAACCCAGATCCCCTCATTGTGGACACTTTGTCGACGCGCCCTTGATCCCACACGGCAAGATGCCAAGAGGAATCGATAACCCTTACCGGGTCCCTCCCGTTGTAATATCACAGGAGATACACAGACTTATAATGAGGAACCGATACGGACATTTTTCAGGTAATGGACACCTTTTCGAGTATTGTTCTATAACAAGTTAAGAGTTCTCGGCGTACTTATTCAACATAATATTAAATGTCACTTCTTTGGACACTCAATTTTCATCCATTCCTTATTACTGAACAAAACTAGGAGTTACTCTTAAAAGTAAGAGCAAGAATACCAATGTGACTTTTTAGAGAGACTGACAAATACAATCTGTGATCAAGTTTATGTCTCCTGCAATACTATAAAAAATAAGTATAAATATGAGTACACTGCATAACTATTTTATAAGAATATTATATTATTAACATAAACGAGACGTCCGATTAATGAATAGGTAAATATAATCACTGGTAAGCCCTAGTTCTTTTCTTTCATCTCTCTTGTTTCTGTCTGTCCATCTCGCTTAAATTTTGAACTAAATGGCTGTTATAATAACGATGTGTTTCTCTATACTTAAAACAAAATTAACAAACATGGAAGGTGTGATAATATATTGAGGTGCAAAAAAAGCGCGAATTTTTATTACAACACAATGATTGACAAAGTGCAACACATAGGTTTCTAGTTATTTGTTGTGTTTATTAACTGAAACTTTGCACACTTCTTGAGTGACAGCTGACATGAACTAAGGGTCCAACACAGTCATCTGAGCTTATGTTGACCTTGACCTTGGTGAACAAACTTAGTAACGCGTATGGCCTCCACGTGCAGCGATTACAGCGAGACATCATCTGTTCATAGAGCTAATCAAACGGTTGATCTGGCCATTTTGGATGCCACCGAAGATCTAGATGATGGCTGCTGTCAACTGGGCAGCTGTTCTAGGCCGTAGCTGCATCTGGTTAAACTGTCTTTGAATCACGTCCCACAAATGTTCAATATGGTTCAAGTCAGGTTAGCGAGGTGGGTGTGTCAATAAATTGACTTTGTTCAGCGCCAAGAAGTTCTGGGTAGCACGTGCGGTATGTGGTCGGGCGTTGTCTTGTTGATACAGGAAGTTAGGATGCCTTTGTAGAAAGGGCACGACATGAGGTGCCATGATTTGTGCAATGTAGCGCTGAGTAGTGACACCGTTTCCACGTCCTGGACCAATGTTCTGGAAGATGACAGGTCCCACTCTATGATTCAACACCATGGTTCCCCCATATCATCACGCTCTCGCCTCCCCAGGGGTCACGCCCCAGAATGTTGATGTTGTCGTAGCGAGTCGTGTCTCTACGCCACACACAGACACAGCCATTCGCTGGATCGACGCAGAACCAGCTTTCATAACAGAAAAGGACTCTCCTCCACTGTGCGTTCCACCAGTTGACATGCACCTGTACCCACTGTAGCCGTTGCTGTGGATGCCTTCGTGTTAGGACAGCTCCCTGGTAAGGACACTTGCAGTGAAGACCAGCAGTCACTAACCTCCACAGTCCAGCGGCTAAGTTGGCTTCCAGTCGTTCCCATGGTTGTTCTGGCAGTCTCTGCACCCGGCAGAAACGGATCGCGGCGGTGCCGACGAAATGTGACACGATCATGGGCCGGAGTTGTCACCCTTGGTCTTCCGCTTCTCGGTTGATCTGCTTAGGTCGCTGTCGCTTGCAATTCGTTCCGAAGGTGATAAATGGTGCTTGGGTGGACACCAAAAACCTGGGATACCTGTTCCACAAACTCACTGGCCGTCAGTCGTCCGACAGCTCTTTCTCTGTTTTCCCTTGATAACCTTGGCATGTCTGTAGCTCGTCTGTTTAAATATGAATGCAACATTTCGAGGCGTGGATTTTATAGACATACGCCCAGGACCGAGTGAGCATAAACTCACCATTCACAACAAGTTGCAAAAGTGCCCCTGTGGAGAGTGATGACTCGTGAGTTGTGTATTGCTTATGCAGCCAATGACATCTTCGGGAAGCTCAAAAAAGCCCGATCAAGACGCTCGAGACAAGTGTTGAGTGATATGAGTTCATATCACACAACTATGAACTCAGCCTTGGGCGATTACAACAACAACAAAAATCGCGGTGTTTTTTTTTTGTGCACATCTCTATATCAAGAGAACTCGTCTTTGAACAAATACACCATGTGATAAAACAAGGTAAACATTCCTTAAGTGTATGCCAAAACAGCATGGTCAAGAATGAGACCAGCAGACGATTCAGAACTTACTGGAACTACGCTCATCCGGTGTCTCCACTCTTTCGAGCCACAATCGGGATAGCCAAGACATCATCACGAAAGATGATTTTACCTTATTCCAAAGGGAAAGGGGATTGTTTTGATTGTGTTTTGGGTTGGCTTTTTTTAGGGGGGTGTTTTTATTTTTGTTTTGTTTTTTGCTTGTTTGTTGTTTTTGTTGTTTTGTTTCTGTTATTTTGTTTTGTTGTTTGTTAGGCTTTTTTGTAGTTGTTTTTAGTTTGTTTTTGTTTGTTTTGTTGGGGGGTTGTTATTTTTTTTTTGGGGGGGGGGAGGGTCTAGTAATAGTAGACTTTTACCAGATGAAGAAACAAAGTGCGAAGCATCAATCTTTTTCTTTACATAAAACAGGGGGGAAGAAAATGAAAATGGTGAAGGAGGTTATGTGTTTTCCTGTCTCTACATTTAGTGATCGGCGAGACATTGAGAAATCTTTTTTTATATTAAAACTGGCCACTAAAATTTGTATTAGAATTATTCACAGCCTATTTTTTGTTAGCAATATTCTCAAGTCTTATTCTTACTCTACTTTTCAACAATAATGGCGAAGATGATACCGATGATTAAGAGGTTTAGAAGGAGGAGAGGGAGGACGATAAAATAAGAGAGGATGAGGAGGTGATGATTGTGGAGAAGAAGGAGGAGGAAGAGGAGAAGAAGAAGATGGAGGAGGAAGAGGAGGAGAAGAAGATGGATGAGGTGAGGGATAAAAATGAGCATGAGGAGAAGGGGACATCTATACCAATCAATCTGTCTTTCTACCCACCCAATCTTCCTCTCTTTGAACCCGAGTAGCCATCAAATTAGATGCTCTGCCTTTATCTGCCAGTCATTCAATCGCTGTCCGAAGCCTACTCGATTCCTCATTCAGTTCTCCGAGTTTGAAAAGACTGTAAAATCTTTTCACATTGCAATACTACCAATTGTGTTTGCTCTCCAATTCTATCAATCCTAATATTATCTTTAAAACATTTTCTGTTCCACGAGTTATTGGCTACCCCTTCCTTTTTCTATTTCAGCAGTTGCTTTTCCTCTCCAATAATTTTGTTATTCCTATTTTTTCCTTAAGAAAGATGTCTGTCTATGAAAGTTTGCCTTCAAATCTTCCTCTGTGAGTGCTCCTGGCGTTTTCATTGTATTCTGCCCATTGTCGTTTCTGTTCATCTGATAGTTCATCTAAATGCGAAGAGTTATTCGCATTATTAACTCTTTGTATGTCAATCTGCCTTCAAGTCTGATTGTCTGCACATTTGTACGGCTGTTATCTATTATTGTGTGTCATAATATCTCTCTCTCTCTCTCTCTCTCTCTCTCTCTCTCTCTCTCCA
>NW_004797997.1:132226-133483 GCF_000002075.1 Aplysia californica | reverse complement strand
TATGGGGTTTTCAAACCCTCCTCCCCCCCCCCTCCCACACAACCCCATTTCCGCTATAGTTCAATTTACTCCAATACTGCTGGTGCAAAGTGCATGTCCTCACTGCCTTAGTATCCACTCCTCTGCCCCCCTCTCCCAACCTTAAATACCCAACCAAACTCATCCCCAACTCCCATCCAAACTGGGACCTCCCCACCTCACTCCCTCACTCCCAGCCAAACTGCCCCCCCCCCCCAATCCTCAAAGATCCCCACACTTTTCCGAACCTTATGACGTTCTTAGATGAGATGTTGATGTGATATTCTATCCTGTGACACAGTTACCATGTCGGGTGTCACACAGTTGCGGTCCTGTCGCGAGTTAATTCCCCTTGGGCCTCGGCCACTAATCTTCTCTTTACGTGGTTTATCTATTCTTTTTTTTCCTCCAGATTTCGAGCTCAACTCAGACGTGCATTTTTTATTACCCCTGTGTGATTTATTCATCATCTGGAAAATATTTTCTTTGACGTCTTGCGTTTGCAATTTTGGATTCAGGACTCCACTTTGTTTCTATTGTTTTATATAAGTAGAGCTTTACAATGGCTATCGAAGCTAGGGGTAGTTCATTTTGAAATATCAGTTCTGGAAGACAGGATGACATTTCTGTCTAAAAATATTTTTAAAACAAACAACCAAACTAAACGATTAGTCAATATCTGATGGAATGGGGAATGATAATACACATTATACTAATAAGGCATTACATAAGCGAAGTTGCAGACACGGAAAACTCTCTCCACAGTGAAATTTGTTTGAATTGTGGTTGTTGTTCTTTAGGTTCCCATTCTCTCTGCAGGTTGAATCTTTCAGCACAAGGACTGCCCCCACCCTCATTGCCAAGTATAAACACAGGCACAGACAAAGACAAAACACATACACAAACACAAACACACACTCACACACACACACACACACACACACACACACACACACACACGCACACGTGTGATTCGTCATTCGCTTTTGAAGATGACCATGATTTAACAAATTGGTCTGTTGACATACACACATACACATACACATAATCAAACACAAACAGTTGCAAACACAGTTACAAACACACATACACACACACACGCACACACACACATTAACACACACACACACACACACACACACACACACACATCCTTTCTCTCTAAAACACGCGCACACACACACACACACACACACATAAACACACAAACACACACACACACATTATTTCTCTCTAAAA
>NW_004797997.1:123741-131658 GCF_000002075.1 Aplysia californica | reverse complement strand
CATACACACACACACACACACACACACACACACAAACACAGCACAAACACAAAAGCGCGCGTGTGAGCATATACGACGAAGTCACAAATTCCTGTTGTATATGAAGAGAATCATTCAATCTGATACGAGACAGCAAAGATTGGGCCCATCAGTTTTGTTTGACAAGAAAAATGTAAAGGGATTTCTTCTAAGTTGCTTTGATCTCAACATGGGGTTTCAAGGCAAAATCATAATAATTATATTATTTTTATTAGCAAAGACTACAATATGCCAACTCTTTTTCCGATAACCCATTGGAGAATAAGGATATTATAGAGACACTAGTCTGTTTCTTCATTATCATTTTGAATGGACATGACCCATACTGCCAATAACCAAAAAAGTTAGTTTGCAAAAGAAAGTAAATTATATAATTACTTTAAAGGGAAAATTTTTTTCAAATCTTCATATGAAACATTTCTGAACATGTTCCGAACACTGATTTCTGTTCGAGACTTATCTGTCTCCAACAGGGAGAGAGAGAGAGAGAGAGAGAGAGAGAGAGAGAGAGAGAGAGAGAGAGAGGGGGGGGGAGAAAGAAGGTGAAACTAAGATCAATGGAGAAGACATCAAAGAGAATTTAGCCACTATCACGGCTGCATAAAGACAAATTACAGGTAATGTACAATTACAGAGGGCCTGGGAAAAATCATTATTATGTTGCCAAATGCAGCATTGAGATGGAAAGTTTCCAGCTTCATTTACAAATCAGATATCGACATGCACACCCAATGTCTGATCCCCTGCAAATCAGACATTTTTAATTTTTTTGGCTTCTTTTGTAATGTATCCTGAAACAAGACAAGACAATTTTTTAAAACTCTGTATGGATGACGAAAGAGTGAGTCCCCAAAGGAGAGAAAAGCTGAGTTTTTAAAAAAGCGAGCAAAGAAACGAAAAAATTCTGACGCTTTAGGGAGAAGCGGACACAACGCTTGGGGGGGAGGTAAATTATGTCAATATCTCCTTCACTCAGCTTTGGGCAGGAGACGGATGTGTAAGCTGAATGTTTGTGAAAGGCGAAGTTCAGCCAGTATTTAGTCCCTCTTTATTTTCCAGATCGTTTGTTTTTGTTTTTGATGTTTTTGTATGTTTGCTCTTTACTCGTTCCTGAACATTGTTTCAAAATGCACGATGTCTTCCGTACCCCTCATAAAAAAGGAACAAAAATCGCTAAAAGTACATTTCACTACCCCCCTCCCCCCCCCCCCCCCCCCCAACCCGGCTCTTCAATATCTCAGAAAATAAGTATGTCCTGCCTAACGGAATGGCGAATAAAATATGGCCCAACAGAGAATAGGGATCCATGGCGATGTTACAGATACTATAGTAAATCTGTCTTCTCGACACATAAAACAAGCTTTGACTTTGCCTATGTCGCCGTTACGTTGAGGCAACAGTGACGTTACATGTAAGCAGCCATGTTTTCCCAATTTCTGTTGTGAATAGGCTCCACCTTTAATCAAGCGTTTTTAGAAGAAAAAAAAGAGCTGTTTCCTGGTGAACGTATAAAATTATGTCCCTCCGAAAAGACAGTTTTGATCCATTTGAAACGTAATTGTCTGGCAAAACTCGATTAGACTTTCCCACGAATTCTACTTACCCTATACACTCAAAACAGCTTATTTCTTTTCGAAATGATTATCCCTAGCATCCTGACTTACATTAGTAGACACATTTATTATAGTCTGATCTATGGCGTCTATAATCTAGAGGATAGTCTCTCGGAATCTCAACCCGGGAGGTCGTGGGTTCGATATTCAACCAGTTGGACATGGCGTGTACCCCGTTATAGATAGCAATCGATCTTGTCAGTTTGTTGGTGTTTTAGCGCTTTTAATCTGCAGCTCCCGCTGTCTACTGTATGTTTCCAGTGATCCCAAAATGTTTACAAGTCGTGCTCTAGGGTCTGCTGGGTCAGTAACTACAATAGTTATAACGCGCAGAGCGTGGATGTGCGACAGAATAAAATGAAAGCAGTTTTTATTAACTGAGCACTGTTCTCCTTTTTCTGTGGAGTCCATGCCGAAGGCAACGGCATCTGGTGTAAATAACCATAATTTTTCAAATCACGTTGGAGAAAAACTGTCAATATTACGAGTTGAAAAAGAGAAATGGATAATTGTTTGTTACTGTTCCCCTTTCATCTATAATTAATTAAATCACGACAGACTGGCAGCCCACTCCCCACTCCCTTTTTACCTCTACCTCCTCATTCACAAACACACAAACCCGCACACACCCAAACACAGACTCTCACACACACACACACACACACACACACACACACACACACACACACGCGCGCGCGCGCGCGCGCGCACTCACATATACATACACACACAAACGCACACATACAAACACTCACAAACACACACACAAACAGACACACACACAAACACACGTAGACAAACACAAACACACACACACACTCGTGCACACACACTTACAAACAAACAAACACGCACACATACACTCACAAACAAACACACACAAACACACACATTCATACTTTACACGATCACATATACCGGTTCTTTTAACGTCAACCGACTCCACTGAAGACGAGAAGGCGCAGGACTTCGTTGACGTATGAGAGAATTGTGGCGTGTCAAGAAGAATTCCTCAGGAATGGACCAGAGAAAAACTTCCAGCATTATTTTGATGCTCGTTCCTCTTCAATTGCCATCGAAAACAGACAGACTTTTTTCAGATTAGTTATAGGTTATCAGATCAATCTTAATTCCCAGGGACAGCGCAGTTTTATAGAAAGGAAACGCAGTAGAACCTATGCAACCACTTGTCTCAGGACATAACACGACCAAGGATTCAGTATTGGGTAATTGCTAAAGTAAAAAAAATCTAGTTTGAAAAGTTTCGCAATCGATACTGTTTAGACTTTCAGAGAGTTCACAAATAACGTTACCATATCATGAGATTGAACAATGTTACTCATCAGAATCGGTACTGATAGGAATTAAACTCACATTTAAATGCCGCAAGGACATTTAAGAGACGAAACTTCTGATTTTATCTTTCTGTTTTGCGCGGGCTTTTTTTTTGTCAGACATGTGTATCTAAAAATAGGGAGTTCCGCCTTGTAATTAATTTGCCCTGGTTGAAAAGGGAGATAAACCAATACTTCATCATCATTTTCAATGCCTTTCACCCCTGGCAAGGTATAGGTCACATACAAGCTCCTTCCATTTATCTCTATCCTGGACCATCCTTCCAAGCTCGTTCCAAGTGAGCTTCATCTCTCTCATGTCCCTTTCCACTCATCTCCTCCATGTTTCCCGTGGCCTACCCCCTGCCTCATGCTCTTTGTGGGTTCCACTGCAGCGACTTTCTGAAGGTGTGTCCCATTCATCGCCACTTTCTTAGTTCTATTTCTACTTCTACATCCTTTTGCCCTGTCCTTTCCCACAGCTCTTCTTTTCTCATCCAATACCAATACATAGACCCTGCTATTTCTCTCCCTGACACCGTCTCATAAAGCCTGCTGCTTGCGATCAGCAAGTTGTCATGGGTACAACCTGAGATCCCCCCCCCCCCAGTAGAGTCTGACAAAAAGTGGACACAAAGAGATGAAGACCATCGTCGGAATAAATGTTAATATCCTCTGGGATTGTCTCGGAATATCCTAGATCCTTTCATGAGGCATAACTTGTATTAGTGTACAAATACATTTTGTTGGTGACTTCAAAGCTTCTCAAGTTCCTGAATATAAACAGTGTAATAAAAAATGCACTTTTAAAATAGCAAGACGATGTGGGGGAAGGGGGAGGGGAGGGAGCATGCTTTTTATTGACACGGGTTTTTGTTTTCTTTGGTTTTCTTTTCTTTTTTTTTTTGCTTTTTTTTTTTTTTTTTTTGCTTTTTTGGGGGGAGGGGGTGTTAAACAGAGGTTCTTTTTTCCAACTACATTCAGTCAGCGAAGACCTGTTATACAAACGGCAGCAAGCGCGGCCTCAGACATAAACACAAAAGGCAACTCATCATGGTGTGGCTCGATATACCACTATCGTTACTCTCAGTGCGTGGGTGCTTGGCAGGTGTTCTGGTGTGGTTTGCTTCTTCTTTCATGTCAAACACCTATCGTCCGTATCCCTCCTTCTTTTTTGTGTTTGTTACTGCCTTGTAACACCTCTAATCTTCAGCACTTATATGACCTTAGTGTGTAGCAAGTGCCGTAGACACTTACTAAAACTTTAAAAAACCTATATATATATATATATATATATATATATATATATATATATATATATATATATATTATATATATTTATATTATATATATATATATATACGTAAAATAAAGAACAATAAGAGAGAAGTAAAGGTATGCTTAAGTATGCGCTCGGCATTATCGATACTTTCTGCCCAGAGAGAGAGAGAGGGGGAGAGAGAGGGGGGGAGAGAGAGATCGGGAGAGAGAGAGAGAGAGAGAGAGAGAGAGAGAGAGAGAGAGAGAGAGAGAAAGAAAGAGAGTAAGAAAGAAAGAGAGGAGGGGGGGTGAGAGAAGACTGGGGCGTGTGAATTTTTCTAAAGAGTCATAAAGTGAAATGTCTGGAAGGTTATCAAACTGTTAACTTCTTTTTTCTTAGCATAAAGCACGCCTATAATATTTTGTAAGCTGCATGATCTCCGTAGGGTAGCTGACTTCTTCTGTACCAGAGCATGTACCGCAATGATCAAGACTGAGGAAGGAAGGTTGGTTTTCGTCATTATACTGTGACAGTCATGTAATTAAATTCCTGCTTGTGGTTGAATGATGCATCTGATGTGATATGTACATTTTGTCAGCTTTGCTTCTCTTTTCATATTGAATTTTAATATCATTTGATTGTGTGTGTGTGTGTGTGTGTGTGTGTGTGTGTGTGTGTGTGTGTGTGTGTGTGTGTGTGTGCACCTGCACGTGCTACTACGGTCCTGTACAGCCAAGAATAATTTCTCTCTGGGATAATAACGTATTATCTTATCTTATCTTAGGTAAAGAATGACCGCCTGCGTCAGTGGTGTAACGGTTAGACACTTTGAGGTCGCACGCATAAGACCTGGGTTAGATTCCCAAGTGGGGAAATTATTTTTTAAATTGAGTATCACGATCTTTCTGACTGAAAATTGTATCCTTCCGAGCAAGAGTTGGCCCATACAAGTAGGGTCGAAGCCCGCCTCTTAAATGAACAAACTTGTTGATTCATTCAAAAAGAAGGATTACAACTGCAGAAGAAAAATCGAAATGAAAATCACCACTCCGATACGTACACAGCGAGATAGTCCACTTACTCTATCGAAACGTCCTCGAAAATTGACCTGTAGTTTAGCAGTAAAATACGTCGCCAACGGGTGCTAAATAAATTGTTTTGTTTCCTTCCTACAATTGAAGTCATTTTACAAAAATATTTTCCTCTGCTTTTTTGTAGTATCTATTGTATATTTGGCAACTTGGAAACACATGTGTCACTTTTCCAATAAAACTACGACAGCTACAGTGTTGAAAATTGGCAAAGTACCTGCAAAAAGATAGATAGGTCCCCATGACGGAGCCCGATGTTTATTCTTTTTCATTTCCTGAATTTAGACAGATATATTTGACAAAAAGTTCCCTTCCTTCTTTGGCCTTTGTGATTATTCTACTGAGAAACGAAACAAATCTGCGTAGCTCTCCTTCACAACGGAAGTTCATTATCGCTCTTTAACGTTCGCCTAAGAAACACGATTCAAGAGACGGATGAGTAATTTTCGAGATTTCACCAGTAGTACGTGGAGACGTGATCATGACATTGTGTATGCATCCAAAGAGTTGATTTTAATATAGGGCCCAAAGAGAAAACTTTTTTATTTCTGGGTCAAGATTTTGGGAAAAAATATTTTTGTTAGGTCGCTAGCCTGTAGAAGTGCCATGCAAAGTTTCGTGGGCATAGGCAAATTTGTCAATGAGCTAGAATTTTTTTTTACGCTGTCAGAGGAAAGTAAATAAGCTATAAACACTGCCTCGGTGATTTTGAAGACGTCGGTGTGTTCCTTTTACAGTGTAGCAGCCCTTTCGTGGATTAGTATTTTCTTAGTGCTTTTTGTGAAGGTGTAAGGCGAAACCCGTATTTTGTGAATGTGAAGGGCTAGACAGCAATACACTAAAGCAATGTACATCAAGAGAGGACTTAAATGCAGACCTAATCTAAAGCAATATAGATCTAGAAGCCAGGTGTGACTGTGAAAGGCTAGAGAGCAATGTAGATGTAAAATGCCTCCACGGCGTAGACCAGTAGGAGCAATGACGCCAAGGCATCGACCCGAGCTAAGCCGGGTACTCAGCCATACCGAAGCATTTTAGATACCTTTTTTCAGTAGGCCTTTCCCATAACAGAGCGAGCCATTTAGAAGCATAGTGAGTGAATACATGTATAATGACTTCGAAGCTGCAACTGTTCCATAGACCGACTCTAGCTTAACAGGGCTCTCTGGTACAATCTACCCTCAGAATAAGTAGCAGGATGGGGAGAGAGAGGGGGTCGAGGAATCTCCTGCAATTGGCACTCTGCATGGGTCACCTCTCGGAGGCGGAGTGCGCGGCCACTTTGCATAAACACCTTGTAGGTTGGACAGAGAAGGAGAGCTGCAAGGGGCAATCGAATGCTGCGTAAAAAGGGGTTTCTCGTTGGTTACGAATACTTAGCAACTTCACGTTTTCAAAGTTGTGGTTCACTGCGGCGCATGTGAATGTGTGTGTTATTATGTGTATGTGTTTGTAGATGTGTTTGTGTGTATCTGGGTGTGTGTGTGTGTGTGTGTGTGTGTGTGTGTGTGTGTGTGTGTGTGTGTGTATGCATGCGCTCGTCTGAATATGTGAGAATGTGTTTGTGCTGGTGAGGGCTACTGTTGCAAACAGAATAACATTTTCGACGTCATTGCACAGTCAACATCCGAGCCAACAACTGCATACAAGGAAATAAGAAACTTACCCATCACCAACAGGGCGCATACGGTCCAAGTACCCATCATTTTTCAGTTGCAGCTAGAATCCAAAAAGAAGAAACCGCTCTCTTTCTGAACAGCTCTTTCCAATTCACTCTCCTGTGAAAAGCACAATTTAATTGTCAGAACATACTTCACGTTTTCATAAATAGCAGTATTCTTTTGGTTTACAATTAGTACATACATACATACATAAGCTTTCGGTTTTGTTTTTTGTGCGTGTGTTTGCTTTTTGACATTATCTCGTATGGCCACGAGACAGAAAAACACTGAGTGACTTCCTGAAGTGAGATGGTGGGAGATACTACAAACTTTCAAGTAAGAAAAAATGTTCTGATTTCTTCGAGGGAAAAACTTACCATCGTTTTGAGAGAAAAAAAAACACGACGCATGAAAATAATATGTAAAAGATACGGGTTAATTTTTTATGTTTTTGCAATTGTATCAATAAGTTCAAGGGGGAAGAGGGTAAAAAGAAAAGAAAGCTATAATAGTAAATAGCAGTTGTATAGAGCAACGTCCCGCTGAACAGTAGATTTTACCTTACAATCCATATTATTACTCAAACAGACCTGAAAGTATTCTGAAACAATCCCAGCTTCCTCGGAATATAACAGTGCACGCTAAAAAAATTACTTATACGATTCTTTCCTCCAATATCGGTGTGGAATGTGCGTCGATTAAAGGGCAAAACCTGTTTGAGAATTGTGTCCGAGGAGAAAATGCTCCCCTTTTAATTCCTGCCACACGCAATGGGGAATGACGACGCGAGGAAAGCTGTCATGGCCGATAAGTGGCGGCGTGTCGCCAGCGCACCGACTCTGTCGCGGGAGATGCCTGATTACTGACCTCTGGTCTCTGGTGTCTGTTGACCACCCCTTCCCCTCCCCTCCCAACCCT
>NW_004797997.1:112160-123026 GCF_000002075.1 Aplysia californica | reverse complement strand
GTGTGTGTGTGTGTGTGCATGTCTCAGTTGTGCCGGTTGTTTTATGGAAAATTATGGATTTTGAATTGTGGACATTTTTAGCTTCTTCAGCCTCTCTTACAACTATTTCATAGCTTTAGAAACCCCAAAAGCTTTATTTCTTCCCATACTGGGCAGGTTTGTGACAATTATTTCCTCATAAAGACAATCGAACGCTTTGACAACATGAGAGGAGCAAAATAATTGTACATTTTAAGCTAAACTGCACGTCTTAAAAACATTCTATGTAGGTGTGCGTGTATGGTGTTGACACCCTCAACCGCTAATCCTTGACATGCATCTCCTTTTATCTCTAACCACACAAAGTATGGAAAAACAGCTCAGAAGTGTTTATTGAGCTGAGTTCAAATCAGGTTCTTGGTCAAATTTCTATTTTAGTCGCGTTTCTAAGCATGTAAAGTCTACAAAAAACTCCGCCATTGGAAAACAGGTCCTCAGGCAGACCAAGCAAACGTGAGTTCAATTCCCGAGTAGGGAAAATTTTTATCCAGTTATATCTTTCTCAACCTGGATCAGACCTGGTGAGCAGGATCAAAGTCCGCCTCCTAAATGATCTAAATATTATGTTCATGGGTGAGTAAAAACGCCTACATTCAATAAAAACTGAAACATCTTTAGTTAGTTAGTGAAGGAAAAAAATGACCAGTGGAGAGGCATCCTGTTTTTACATGACAGTTTTATAAGATACTTTGACCACGTCTGAGAAACGAAGGAATGAACCAATCGAAAACCACTTAGCGATAGACCAGCTTGTAGAGCGCACTCACGTTCGAGCGTATAAAAACATTCACCTTGCGTGTGCGCAGGCAGAGTACAGATTGCAGGTGGTTGGTTGGCGCTCTGGTGTGGTTTGCTCCTTTTTTCCTATCAAACATCAATTGCCCTTATCCCTCCTCTTTCTATTCTTTGTATATTACTCTCAGTATTGTAACGTTTCTAATCGTCGGCACATATATGACCTATTCGGGCTGGAAGTGCCATAAAACGTTTTGAAACTTTAAAAGAGGGTAGATCATATCGTTGGCTAGACCACCACAGCTCTAGCTCTATCCCCTTTATCCATACAACCTCATCCTTCCACCCATTTCCTTCTCCTTTCTCAAGAACGTCCGTGTGTCAGTCAACAGTTAAAGCAACATGTCAATGAGTCTTCTGGCTGCGTTGTAAATCAAGAAGCTGCAGCGCTTCAAGCGTCGACAGCGACGTTTGCAACAGGTGAAGTGAGCGCGTGAGAGTGCTCACTCCTTACCTCCACACTACCAACTCATCGTTGCTTCATACTGTAACGTTGTAGTGCATGTACTGATCAGGATTTGAAGACCACCTTTTTCGACACAAAGTATGGTCAAATCAGGGCTCTTTGAAAAGCTGAAAGCCATGGGCATTTAGGCGGAGATTTAGGAGTATTTAAGGCTTTTTATTCATGCAAATGATATTTCGTAATCCCTTTAATGGTAAAATGGCTCTCAATCTTAGGAGAACGGGATTCTTATGTAGCATGTTCTCAGGCGAAGAACGCTGTACTGTACAATGGGAAATCAATGAAAGGAGGAAGATATTCGTTGATTTTACTTGTACGAAGGAAAGGGAAAATTTTAATTACCGGTGTTCTAAAAATTGATAAATAAATTAAAAGATAGAAAGGAAGAATAAATTAGCTTAAAACAGTCAGCATTGCTATTTAAAGTTTTAAAATGGAAACTGGAATAATATGAGTATATATACAAATATTTCTTTTAAAGATAATGAACAAGCTTGACATCCAAAATAAAACAAACATTAAAACAAGCAAATAATACCGATTCAATATCGAAAGATTTTTTCCTCAACGTGCTGTTCTTAATTCTTTGTAATGAGGTGTAAACTTTTTCTTATGGTTAGATCTTCTTGGTCCGGTCAGATCATTGAGTCAGGTTCCCTTTGTCAGATACAAATCTGCAAGAATAGAATTTGATCAGCAGTGTATGGTCGGCCGAACAGGTGATGCAGATAAGCGCTGCACCAAGTAAATATAGCTTGATATCCAGATATGTTGAAATAGCATCAGGTCAAGGGAGGGCCTAAGGATTCTATACCTTGTTGCGAAAATAATAAAAAAAGATAGAAGGTAAAATACGCAGAGGCAGACCAAGTATAACTTACATAGATAACTTGAAGAGTTGAATGACCAGAAAAGTCCAGGACGATATCATGTGCGTGTTTGTGTTTGTGTGTGTTTGTGAAAGCGTGTATGTGTGTGTGTGTGTGTGAGAGAGAGAGAGGGGGGGGGAGTGAGAGAGAGAGAGAGAGAGATCGTATACGTGTGTTTTTGTGTGTATTTGAAAGCATTCGAGCAGCGAAATGACCGGCGAACCAAAATCACCAACGTTGGTTTAATTTGAAGTTTACAAAACAAGAATAAACTCAGAGAACTCGAGGCCAAGTAGCGGTGCTATAAAGAAGACCCCCCCCCCTCCCCCCCAAAAAAAATCGAGAGCCTCCGAATACAGCGTACACCCCACTCGAAAACTTCGTGATACGACAGTGGTGTTTGTCGAGCCCAACATGTAATGAGAGCAGGACTGTGCCCTGAGGGAAAGGCGCCACTTTGTTTGTCAAATTTAGTTTGGATCCAAATCATGCGTTAACCGTGGCATCCATGCAAAAAAGGTATGGGTCGACATTTTTAGGAAAGAGACTTGGGGATGACGCCCTGGTTTTTTCGTGTAGGGGAGCAGGACATGGACTGTCATGAAGATAGATAGACAGATACCATATTATAAGAATTCCGTGATTTCGATTTCTTGAACAGAAAAAAGGCTTCCTACTCATTACAATGTCAGGCAGCTCGTCCCTTCAGTGTTGATTTAAGGTTACATTGGGGCTTATGTTCGTGTCGTTAATTAACGCCTTAGAGAAGGAACGTGCGAACCAACATTTTCTTCGTATCGAGCAAGCCGTAGGTAAACATCTATTTTTGATTTCGTGGAGATAGAGCGGAGAGAAAGCAGGGCTATAACAGCCTTATTTTGTTGAAAGGGTCACGCCCTTGGCGCACTGTATCAATGAGTGGTACTGTGTGGCTGTGCTTCTCATCAACTCAACATTTTAATTTAAATGTGAGGCATCGTGGTTGAAATCAGGCGCTTGTCAAACCAATGAAATAAAGGATATCGTTATTTTTATGCCGGTTTGGCAATTTTATAACATATGTTTGGTCCAACACCATTTAAGACCACTAAAAAACCTTTCTGTGTTGGGTTTATTGAAAAACGTTTCCAAGGACTCTAAAGCCATGGAAGTCGTCAACATTTTTTGGCAATTTTCTCGCTAATTTTGCCTCTGACTTTAACCAACTCCCACCTCCTTCAATCCTAAATATGTCGACTTCTATTCAAGATAGATGGGTATTTTTTCAAAGAAAGATAGACAAATGAACAAGCTTTATGATGATACTAATAACTCCACATGCCCAAAATTTGACGAGCGCCTGACTCCACCACGTCGTGACCCAAATTATATTACGCTCTCTCTGGGGGCTCTCATGGTGTCCGCTTCATTTTCAATAGGTCCCGGGTTCGAAACTTCACAACGAAGGATAATGTTTCTCTTTTAAAATGTTCCTTTCATATTTTCTGCTCGCTAATCATGTTCTGACGTCTGTGTTTGTCTCCACTTTCTTTCCGATATTAATTCCTTCCAAAACAGAAAATGCCTACTGATTCCTGCGCGCTCATATGACCTTGTCCGCTCCCCATGAAGAGCTAACCAGTCGTGTGAGAAGGTTAAGTCTCTTGTTGTCCTTCGTCTTCAGGTTACAGATATGGTTTTTGCATGGAAACCCCCTGTCCAGCTTGATCCCAAGGTAGGTCATATTTTCAACTTTTTCTAGTTTGTTTCCAGAAAGTGAGATGATCAGATTTTGCTTTGCGACTTTGTGGCAATTTTTGAAAAGACGGTGTAGATTATCTTAGCACAAATCGCTTTTAGTTTCCACTTCCAGCAGTAGTTGTTGAATCTATCTAGTCGTGCACAGAAGCCAGATTCTTTAATTTGAATGCCAAATGGCTAGATCGTCGGAATATAGGGCCTTCTCCGATTTCAGTATCTCAGGCAGGTAGTTGATGAAAACAAGGAAGAGTGTGCTCCTCAGATAGGAACCCTAGGGTATGCCCTCCTCCAGTACAGCTTTGGATGATACACCATTGTTAATCCTGGTCTGGTTTGTCCTGTCTGTAAGGAAGGTCTTCACCCATCTGTAGATTTTCCCATGGATTCCTGTCTGTGTCATCTTACACAGGCGGCCTTTTCTCCATATCGTGTCGTAAGATTGCTGGAGATCAACGAATACTGCTTCTGTATGCTTCTTTTCCTGGAAGCCATTAAGGACTTTCTGGCTGAGCCTGGAGAGCTGGTCACCTGTTCGCTGGCCCACACGAAATT
Source organism: Aplysia californica (assembly GCF_000002075.1). NCBI lineage: Eukaryota > Metazoa > Mollusca > Gastropoda > Aplysiida > Aplysiidae > Aplysia > Aplysia californica. The sequence goes on along the minus strand of NW_004797997.1, from coordinate 118,565 downwards.
CTGCTTGGTTTTCTGCCCAAGGCACCGGTTGTTCCAACCATCAGTATAGGCCGTGTTTGACCATCCTCTCTACTAGATCTAGTTCCCCGACGCATGAGGTGAGTGAAATGGGTTGATAACTTTTCATTTCTTCAGCAGGTTTCCCTTTGCTTGAGAATGGGTGTGATTATGGCGTTTCTCCATGCTCTTGGGGTGGTGTTTTCATTCTTGTTGATTAGCTGTAGAATATAACCCTTACCAGCGGGACTGAGGTTGATAAGCATTTCATTGTGGATCTTATCTGGTCCTGGGGATTTGCGGGGCTTCAGTTTCTTCATTGCCCTGTTGAGCTTAGTGAGTGTGAAGTCATTTTCAAAGAGAGAGAGAGATACTTGCACTTGGCGCATGCTCTTTCTCCTTCACATTTTTTTTCAGACAGTCTCTATGTTGGTCTGTGTGGGATGTAGATTTGTTTATAGAGGTATAGAGCTTGTTGAAGGTTTCTGCCTTTATGTTTTGGTTTTCAACGATGATGCCTTCCTCTGTGTCCATGGGTTTTGGGTTGTTTCGGCGTTTTCCTCGCACAAGTTGGAGAGAAAGGACCATGCTTTGGCTCCGCCTCTACGTAGGTCAAGGTCTGCAACTGTGGTGCTCCATTTGTTTCTTTTGTCCAAGATAAAACAAAATTTTGTCTGTTTGACCTTAGCTGAGGCTTTCTTGTAGTTAATTCTGTTTCCTGTTGTAGGGTTGCTTTCAAGAGTTTTTAATGCATTTTCTTGGTCTTGTACTGCTTGTTCAATGTACTCGTTCCTGCAACCCCTAGATATGCAGAGAGCTGCAACCTTGAGCAGAGAATCTGTTACTGCCCCACAATAGACGTCAACAGAGGGGTTTGATGTTATATCTTTCATGAGCTTTTCTGTTGTTGTCTTGTAGAGCTCCCAGTTCGCCTTTTTAAAATTTCACTTGGTCTTTTGTACAAACTGTCTTGTGCTTGGGGTTAACACCAAAGTCATTATGGGTCTGTGATCACTCCCTATGCCGTAAAAGACTTCTGTGGTATGTCTTTGGAAGAGATCGGATGAAAGGATGGCCAGATCAGGCCTTCTGGGGCTGTTGTGAGCCCTATGTAAAAGGGTAGGGGTAGATTTCTTGTCGTGTAGAACAAGGAGGTTTGTTGTGCCACAGAGTTCCTCTATGGCCATTCCGCTTTTGCTGTATGTTCTGTATTCCCACTGAGGAGAGTGGCTATTAAAGTCACCGACAATGATTGTTTTAGTGTGTACAGATCCTTCAAGAAATGAAAAAGAGCAGTCATTTCCTGGGGGGGGGGGGGCTATAGATTTTAAAGATTGTAAATTTGCAACCTGCGTACCAAATTGAAGCTTTTTGAGTGTCTGTTCTTGTGTTAGTCGTGATGTTCTCAACTTTTCCTAGTATGTCATTTCTGATGCAGGCGGTTACACTCTGGCATTTAGGGCATCTGCAAGTATAGTGGGTGTAGCCTGGGATGAAGGGGTCTATGTTATGGTGAATAGTTTTTTGTTGTAAGGCAACGTGGATTTTTCTTGAGTTCCAAAGATGAGAGCTTTCTGTTTTCTTGTTTGCGAAGCAGCAAACAATTACCTGGAGTAGTCTCAACTGTTCTGTTTTCCCAGTAGCCAACTTTTCACCAGCAACCTGGGTGGACCTTGCATGGTGCGGGCCTTGATAAACGATGCGTCGCCTGAGCTTGGATAAATTTATTTTATTTTTCCTTGGCATATTTTCTGAGGAGCCTATGGCTTTTCGTCCCCACCAGGTCTGTGGTCTACCAGCAATCCAGTACATCTGGCATTGAGATTCCAGAGCTACAAGTTTTGTCTCTCACAGACGTCGGGCAACGCGCTGAGCAGAGACTGATTTCCATTTTCCATGTGGTCAAGGCACGATCCACTGTGGTCCATTCTCCGCCACCGCTATCTCCTGGCGAGCTGTGAAGGGTCAACTTAATGTGGTCTGGCCCTGGAAGCACTTGGAAGCCAAAATCACTCAAACGAGTGGAAGAGTGAGAGTGTGTTGGTGGGGGGAATAGCGTCTACCACGCGCCAGTAGGTTCTGCCCTCCGCACCTTGTGGGGTCACACCTATTCCCAGCCTGTTGTTTTCACCCCTTTTGGCGAAGGGAGGTTGGTTTATTTGGCGCCAACGATGCGCCATTTGCCAGAGCCACGTCAGTGCAGACAGGGATCCCCACGGATAGGGGCGGTTGGCTAGACTGGGAGAAGCTATATGAGACGCTTGGTTGCTTCTCATCTTTCAAATGAGGTCCTTCACCAGCCTTTGATCCCCGGGTATTCACTTTGGATTAGGTTGACTGTAAACTTAGTTGTTTAAAACATTCTACGCATAAATAAATCGTGTGGAGGAATATAAAGACACCACTGTAGATCGTAGTAGAGCAGAAAGTATTTTTCGGATTATTTAAAGATGGTGGAAGTTTACGACTTGAGTCAACAGGGTTTTTGTAGTGGTCAGTCTCAGTTTTGCTATCTACAATGAGAAGAGGTGGACTTTCCAGTTAGTAAATCCGATGCTGTACTGTGGGTTGTTAAGGTTTGGCGAGTGTTGCATGCAGGGTGCATGGCTTCTGAGGGCTCGCAACAAGTCTAAATACCTTCTATGTGTGGTATAATGTTGTATATTATTATATTGTCCACGTAATTGCCAAAGTATTGGTATTTGAGAGCAAGAATATTTTCTGAATTAATTGTTTTTAGATTTTTAAGGATTCGAGGGTTACCCTTGACCCACAAAAATCTGTGACAAAGGATTTGAAGATGCAGTTCAGCCAATAAGAGGCTCTTATGGAAGGACCATCTATCTGAAAGGACGGAGGTGGCAATTGTCGTTTAGCGGCTTGTGAATCTTGCGAAGGCCATAAAAGTAGGGGCACGACACTTCCCCGTGCAGAATACACTTCAGCACATCCGGGGATATTACTTTGAGATGCTCGAAGTGGCGAATTGGGTCATTATTGATGCTGAGGTGAGAGGGATGCAGGGTCACAGCTAAGGGGATTATGGAGAGTAGGGTTATTCAACTGTGTGGGGATGGCATTGTTGTAGTCAGTAGTGCCAATGGCCATAAAGAAACCACCCTTGACAACTTCAAGGAGAGTGAGATCGGTGTTATTAATAAGTTCGCAAAGGGCGGATCTTTCTGCAAGAGATAAATGTAGTGTTTCTTGTAGGGTAGTCGCTCTACATCAGCAGCAGCAGCAGCAGCAGCAGCAGCAGCAGCAGCATTGCAGAAATAGAGTTTTGAAATGGAGTCACCCTATTTTGTTATGGTTGACGCTGTCGTCGTTCAGTTCAGCTATTTTTTAAAGTGCATTTTTAAATGTTTAGAGAAAGGAGGGCAACCATCTTAAACATGATGCGTACCCAATTGTACTGCTCACAAAAAGATAGGAGGCTCTCGTGGCTTAGCGGTTAAGGTGTTGACCTCTAATTCAAAGGTTCCGGGTTCAGATCCAGCTAGCGACTGAATATTTTTTTTCTCTAAAATTGTCTCTTTTCATTCCTTTCCTGCTCTCTAGCAATGTTTTGTTGTCTGCTTTCGTCTCCATTTTCTACCCCCACCCCCTCACCTCCTTTGCCCTCTCCTCTGGCTCCTGACTCTTTCTGCAGCCTTTCTACTGCTACTATTTAGCTCCTTCTCACTGCTGTCTTTCAGCTACACCCCTGATCTTTTAGTAAGAGAGATCTACACCTAGCCTTCTCGGACAAGGGCGAAAAATCTCGGAGGTCTCATGTGCAAGCTGCGCACGTTAAAGATCCCTTGGTGATTCAAAATCGATAAGAGTAGGCTTTGGTCACGGTCCGTGAAAAAATTCAGCAACCAACTGAAAATGTTTAATGTGTCCTTAGCGCTCATATAACCTTATGCAGTTGTGAACGCTGTAAAACACTTACCAAAAAAAAGTTATCGATTATAATACGAAGTGCAGAAAATCATATTATATTGATTCTCTCCTTTGTGTAGCAGAAACAAGCTGTTCTGGCTCTGACGGGTGAGGATTAAAGAAATCTATCCTCTGAACAATCTAGATTGTGTTATCGCGGACGTGAAACATGCACAAAGGCAATAATTTATATCGGAGAAGGGAGGGAGGCCAGGGTTGATTCATGCACTGGGGGTATGGAGAAGAGTTCATTCTGAAGGCACGGGCAAACACAGTTATAGAAATTAAATTAGGTCAATGGATTGAACGACCTCTTCTGAGGATGAATAATAAAAGAGCTCTGGTTGTCTCAAAAGTCAGCTGGGAGTTGGACGAGACGACTGAAAAGTGAACGTAAGGTGAAAATGGCAGACATTTTGAAAGTTGGCTCAAAATGTGGGTTTGAGGCTTGTGGTCAGCCGTTTATTCAGAACTGACTTGACCTGCTAGGCAGCCTACATTCGAGGTCTCCACTCTCTGAGGGGCAATATGTGAGGGGCATCGTGGTGAAATCAGGTGCTCGTCAAAAGAATGAAATTGAAGAAACCGGCATTTCTTTTTCTGCTGGTTTGGTAATTGTTATAGAAATTTTATTTTTTGGCTCAACATGTTTTATGTCGTTTTAAAAACACATGATCAGTGGATTTCACTGAAAAACGTCGACTCAAAGGGCAAAATATGTCAATTTATATTTTCCAAGGATTGTCAAGCTTTGGAAGTCACCAAACGCTGGCGGCCATTTTTGTTCTAACTTTACGGATGAAATAGGTGATCCCTACCTCCTTCAGTATGAAATATCTTGATTTCTGTTAAACATAGATGAGTAATGTTTTATCGAAAGCAAGACAATAAATGAACTAGCCTTAAGATGATATCAGTAACTCCATATTCTCAAAAATTGACGAGAGCCTGTTTCTACCACCTTGTGGCATACATCTGGGTCGCTGTCACAACAAACCTGAAAGACGCTGTTACGGTTACCTTATTTCACGAATGGTAGATCTTTCCTACCAGAAGATCAGGGGTGTGGCTGAAAGACAGCAGTAAGAAGGAGTCAATGAGTAGCAGTAGAAAGGCTACAGAAAGAGTCAGAAGCCCAGAGGAGGGGTCAAAGGAGGAGAGGGGGTGGAGGTAGAAAGTGGAGACCAGAGCAGATGACAGAACATTTCTACAGAGCAGGAAAGGAGGTGAAAGGAGACAATTTTAGAGGACAAAAACTTCCGTCGCTATCCGGATTCGAACCCGGGATCTATTGAATGAGAAGCAAACACCTTAACGTCTGGGGCCTCGAGAGTCCCCGAAATTTACTTAAACCAGTTTAAGCTCTGAAATAGAAAATGCTATCCATCCCAGCTTAAACCTTAAAAATATGGCACAATACGTTGAACAGTAAACTTAGCTTTAACGTTTCATAATATAATGTTGGAAATAACGTTCTAACGATCTATCACATTTGCAGTAATAGTCACTCTTAAAGTTAGAATTATCTTCACTCGGGAATCGAACTCGGGTCTCCTACGTTTGACGGCGAAGGGCCCAACCATTACACCACAGACGTCAGTCTGAATCCGATAAAGGGTGACTCAAAAACACGACACCATAAGAAGTGAGAATGAAATGTTAGAGGAGTCAAGAGGTCGTGCATGGTGTACACCGGTGCATCCATGTTCTGCTACTGGCTTTACAGAAATAAATCGAAAAGAAAAGTAAAAAATTAAGCGCCCCCCCCCCCCTGAGTATAACTTAAAATTACAATACTTTATTTTATCGAGTATGACGTCTATGACGACCCTAAATGACCCCCTCGGGGATTGGAGGCCGCGAATGTGCGTCAAGTGAGTTCTGAATGAAAGATTTCGGTTTCCTTTTTGTCTCTAAATTAGTGTGGTATTCGCTGGTGGGGGGGGTGTGGGGGGGGTGGAAATTGTATAACAAATGACTTGAACAAAAGCATACAGGTCCAACAAGAACTGTTATGCTTAAATATAAGTAATGAACTCAACTACTCAAAACAGATGGCACGGACTAAAGGCTCAACATCTAGTGCGTTTTATATCATGTCACTTAATCAAAGGTTCTATTTTTGGTTCATTTTTTGTATTGGTAAATCATGGATGTCATGAGAGAGGGAGAGAGAGAGAGAGAGAGAGAGGGGGGGGAGAGAGAGAAAGAGAGAAAGAGAGAGATGAAGAGAACGAGAAAGAAAGAAAGAAAAAAGGAAAAAAGAGAGAGAGAGATGGGGGAAGAGAGAAAGAAAGAAAGAACGAAAAAAGGAGAGAGAGAGAGAGAGAGAGAGAGAGAGAGAGAGAGAGAAAGAAAGAGAGAGAAAGATGAAGGGAACGAGAAAGAAAGAAAGAGAGAGAGAGAGATGGAAGGAAAGAGAAAGAAAGAAAGCAAGAAAGAAAGAAAGCAAGAAAGAAAGAAAGAAAGAAAGAAAGAAAG
>NW_004797997.1:108869-111858 GCF_000002075.1 Aplysia californica | reverse complement strand
CCCCAACCCCTGTCTCATTGTTAAAAGATAAAATTAGTCTTTCGCTCACGATGTAACTGCAACCCAAAAGTTTTATTTTGGGAAGAGTTTTACAGCACTAGAAACACAATTAGATCTTATAAGTGCAGACCATTAGAATAGTTACAAGAGAGTAACATAAATAAAAAATAGAATATGGAGAGATTAGGACGATGGATGACTTTAGGAAAGAAGGAGCAAATCACACCAGAGCACCCACCAACCAACCACAACCCAAAGGTGACCTCAGGGAGAGTTGGCACCTGGGTTGAGCGTACTTTGAGTAGGTCAAATAAGTTCCTAACAAAGGTGGGGAGGGGGCTTAAGTTTACATTTACCAGATTACTTGTTTTTACTTAATGGGTGTTCGTAGTTTGTGTAATATAGCGAGAACAATAGTGTCTAGATTAGTCTTATTTGTAGCTATTTTAGCATTACGGCATTTTTTTATCACTCTAGAGTAACAAAAATGTAAAATGCAGGCTGCTTCTAGCATTGCCTAACAACAATTAATACATCTGATCTGACAGATGTCATAATAATCTGTCCAACGTCGGAATTAAGATAAGATAAAAATACATCTTTATTGAAGTCACATTTTTACGAGCACGTCAAGGAGCCAAACCATTACACAACGCCTTGCATTATTAGGGGGATAAAATTAAACTTTAACCCGCCACTCGGAGCTTACGTGACCCAGTATGCACAACAGGAGTCACTGCTTGCAGTGGTGACACTTTTGGGTCGCCGCCCTGACGTCATTTTAAACTAACTTTTCTTCTTTTTTTTTTTAAAGGAATGGTGCGATGGGCTTGGGGGACTTTAAGTAATGTCTTCTCCTCCAGTAAATTGACAAAACATTACACCAGGAGTACAGTGCACTGCATAGGGGCGGCAGCATTAGCGTATGTCTGAGATTGTCTGTAATGGTCTGACATTATGTGTTATAAAGAGTTGGTGATTTATTGTGTGTGTATATACGAGTAGGTATACCATTTTGAAATAAATATCCCCAAAAGGATCAATAACAGGGGAGTTTATTCATTAGTTATTCTTTTCTGTACTGTACTACCATAATGACAAAAGTCTGGCACAATGCCATCCTCACCGAAAAAAATGAAAACTCAACAAACCCAACAAAGCCTAACAGAATTCCACAGAACACACCAACAAACTCAACAAAATCAAACAAAACGCAACGATAAAAGAAACCGAAATTCATAGCGTCAATCGAACAAACAAGACGCGTGAACAACAAGAAAAAAGGTGTTAAAGAAAACTCACGACTGTGTCTCATTGCAATTTTTAGTTTTAGTAGCGGGTTTTACGGCAAAAGGTCATATGAGCGCCATCTCATTGCAATGTAAGAAAAAATTTTAAGCAGGCGTTATACTCAGTGCAGTGCCCTCCCTGAACTAAGGCAATGACTGGAATTCGGTGGAAAATTGCAGCCCAGCAGAGAGACTGAGAACTGCGATTTAAAAAATTAATTAATTAATTATTCAATCTTCTCGCGAGGGTTGACCTCTCATCTCCTGCGTGCGTATGCAACTCAGAAACCGCTCATGACACCAAACACTCGACAAAACAAAGAATGACTGTGATAATACTGGTTCAGCTGTTGATTTGCGATCTTTGAGGGGTTGGGGGGGGGGTGTGGACAGTGTGAACAGTTAGTTTTTAGTTTTAGTAAGGTTTTGCAGCGCTCGCAACTGCATAAAGTCATATGAGCGCCAAGAAGTGGATGTCAACAGAGAAGTCCAAAAGAGGAATCAAGCTTACTCTGCTCACCTCTCTTGCCTCAACAGCACAAAGTCTGCTTTGACTATCAAGGCACCCCGGAAAAGCAAGTTTACAAGAGAGTGACAAACAAACAAAAGAAGTAGAGGGAAAATGACGATAGTAAGGATGCGGAAAGAAAAGGCAGCAATGTGAACAGTGGAAAGTCATACGACAGAATCATTATACACTACAAATTGGATTTGCGTCATTGAAGAACGGTTCATGGTTTCATCGATCCACCGACCCCAAAGACTGAAATCGGATTCAAGTAAGAAAACTCTGTTTAGATTCAAGAACAAAATAAACGAGCTCGGAAACGATTGGCTCACTGGTGTTGTACTGCATGCACATCGCACGATGTGCCTTGGGTGGGCTTTTTCACAGTTCTGTAATTCTATATTAAGCGAGTTACACGTAAACGAGGTGCCGTACTGTCGAATTTTATATTATTATTTTTTGCTTCCATTAAACAGTAATGAGGTTAACTCATTTCGCTTACGTGGCTTAAGATTTCATTTTGACGATTATTTCATTTACATAACAGATCGAAGAATGAAATACTCCTATCCCCCATCCCCACCCCTCTCCGACTCTTTTTTATCCCAGTCTCTTTCTCCATAAAAGAAACGAACAAAGGATCCTGAAATAGGGTTGACAGTATGGCAAATATCACGCTGGAAGTCTGATGATCTGGCAACCCTGGCCCAAAACAGGATGCACTCTAAGGTATCGAAAAAGCGCCCCTCCCCCTCCCCCAGCTTATTAACTTTCAGGTTGTTTTTTGTACACCCCCCCCCAATTTCTTATTCCTTATCCCCCCCCCCAACCCTCCCCGTTTATTATTTTCCAGTTTGCCACGACCGACAATCATGTGAAACATATCTAAGCTTAGAATCTAGATATCTGAATGAAACTTCTTTTTTTCTTTTTGTACATGGCAAATTACCCTCTGCATTAGTACGGGTTGGCTACCTCTCTCAATTTTCTGTGCATTTTTAAAACTGTAGTACATTGGTTTATATTTTTTAAGAAACTGGTTTGTACCTAAATGGGAAAAGTTGTCACAGTAACTAACTAAATTCACTAAAATGTCATGATCTGTTGCTCTCTTATTCACTAAAGGTGAAATAAAAACAGACTTGTTCCTAATAGTACAGGGGTATGAGGCTGAGTGTGCTACCTCCCCCCC